>NW_015090810.1:15373105-15493794 GCF_001431845.1 Calidris pugnax
AGCCATAGTAACTTAAAAGAAGGGGATTTTAGAAGTGGCTGGGAAATTATGGAGACCTCTTTCTGTTCTCCTGCAATGCAGAGAAGGAGCCTGGGTTGGGCATACAGCTGGAACCTAAGTGACCCCAGTAACATCAGTTTCAGCAGCTCTTGCTAGCTGACTTACTATAGCCCATACTGAGAATATGGATTGCCCACCTCACTGCTCTCGATCCAGATATTATTGCAGAAGCACAGGTTGGCGATGTCATTGCTTCCTCATTTTTATCAATCTTTGCTACCCAGAAAGTGACACAAAATGACACAAAGTTACTCTTATCAAGCTGTAGATTTCTTTTTTTTTTTTCCATCTCTCTGCGCCACTAATTCAAGTAATTTTTGATGTTGCACTCTATTTACTACCCTGGAAGTCACATGCACAAAGTCCAATGAAGAAAAATCTTCTGATCTTATACTATTGTGTACAGTTAGTTGATTCAAACAAGGAGCACAGACAAATAACAAATCCTAGTACAGTATGAAAAATACTACTACAACTTGTTACAATTATTACAAATCTGAGAATGAGAAATGTGTGTAGTAGAATCATAGAGCAATTCAGGTCAGAAGGGAGCTCCAGAAGTCATCTACTCTGATCCTCTGCTTAAAGCAAGTCTAATCAAACCAGGTTGCTCAGACTTGTGTCCAGCTAAGCCCTGACCACCACCAAAGTTGGAGACACAACATCTCTAGGCCCATGCCCCAATATTTGGCTACATTCAAGATAAAATAAATGAACAAAAAAAGAGAAAAAAATGAATAAATAATTCCTAATATATAATTAGGATTTCCCATGTTTCAGTTTGTGCCCATTTCGTCCTTTTGTCCTATTGCTTTGCACTTAGAAGATTCTACTCTGACCTGGCTGTGGTCTTCTCCTGGCTGAACAGAACATCTCTCTCTCAGCCTTTGCTTGTATGCCACACTCTCCAGCTCCCTGACCAGCTTGGTGGCCCTCTGCTGGGCTCATTCTAGTACCTCAGTGTCTTTTTTTCTGGTGGGGAGTCCAAAACTAGAGAGAGTTCTTCTCCAGATTGATGAAACATTATGTGCATTTAATTAATTTAATAATTTCAATTCCTGGAACTAAAAATAATCTTGAAATGCATTCAGTTTGGATTTGAAAAGTGTAATGTTTCCAGCATTGTAGATGTCAAAGCAATTTCACTGGCTGATTCAGCTTCAGTTTTGGCACAATCAGCAGACTGGCATCTTGAGCATTTAGAACTCGACCAGAATATGAAGAAAGAACAGCTTGTTAAGCAAAGAGAATTCAAGGGCAAACAAAGTCTGGTGAGCAAGAAATGTTTTAGAATTGATTCTGAACCTGCATGGGTAACAACAGAGTGAGCTAAAAAAGATACAGAATGTGCTGAGTCATCTCAGTGTTATTATTTAGGTATGTGGAAAATAATTTGTCCTTAATAGCATTAGGAGACCAATAAGAAATTTATAATTAAAGATGGTCCTGATGTAGTAAAATTACGGTTGGTTTAGGTACATGAAAAAATATAGAGAGCTACTTACATGGCTAAATGTAAGGGCTATCAAAATGATCAGAGGACTGGAATACTTCTCCTATGAAGAAAGGCTGAGACAGCTGATGTTGTTCAACCTAGAGAAGGCTTCAAGGATACACTACTGCAGCCTTTCAATATATAAAGGGGGTTTATAAGAATCATAGAATCATAGAACTCATAGAATTGTCTCGGTTGGAAGGGGCATTTAAGATCATCTAGTCCCACCATTAAGCTAACTGACAAAAAAACCCGAACAGTACTAAACCATGTCACTAAGCACTATGTCAACCCATCTTTTAAATACCCCCAGGGATGGTAATTCAACCACTTCCCTGGGCAGCCCATTCCAATACTTAATAACCTTGTCAGTATAAAAATTTTTCCTAATATCCAATCTGAACCTCCCCTGGTGCAACTTGAGGCCATTTCCTCTTGTCCTATCACCTGTGACTTGGGAGAAGAGACCAACCCCCACCTCTCTACAGCCTCCTTTCAGGTAGTTGTAAAGAGCAATAAGGTCTCCCTTTAGCCTTCTTTCTCTAGGCTGAACAACCCCAGCTCCCTCAGCCTCTCCTCACAAGACTTACTCTCCAGACCCCTCACCAGCTTTATTGCCCTTCTCTGGACCTCAATGTCCTTTTTTGTGGTAAGGGGCCCAAAACTGGACGCAGTACTCAAGGTGGAACCTCACCAGTGCCGAGTACAGGGGGATGATCACCACCTGAGTCTTACTGGCCACGCTGTTGCTGATACAGGATGCTGTCGGCCTTCTTGGCCACCTGTGCATACTGCTGGCTCGTTTTCAGCTGACTGTGGACCAGTTCCTCCAGGTCCTCTTCTGCCAGGCAGCTCTTCAACCTCTCTGCCCCAAGCCTCTAGTGCTGCATGGGGCTGTTGTGACCCAAGTGCAAGACCCAGAACTTGGCCTTGAACCTTGGCCCATCGATCCAGCCTGTCCAGATGCCTCTGCAAAACCTTTCTATCCTCCAGCAGATTAACACTCCCACCTAACTTGTTGTCACCTGCAAAGTTACTGAGGGTGCACTCAATCCCCTTGTCCAGATCACCGGTAAAGTTATTAAAGAGAACCGTCCTCAATACTGAGACCTGGGGGACACCACTCATGGCCAGCCACAAACTAGATTTAACTCCATTCATGACCAAGAAAGGTGAAGGAAGACTTTACATCAGTTCCAGAAGTGACAATACAAGGGGCAATGGTTTTAAAATAAAAGAGGATAAATTTAGATTGGACACAAGTAAGAAATTTTTACAATAAGGTTGATGAGTTAGTGGAACAAGTTGCCCTGAAAAGTTATGAATGTCCCAGAATTGGGAGTGTTCAAGGTCAGCCTGGTCAGGGCCTTGAGAAACCTGGTCCAGTGGGAGGTGTCCCTACCCATGGCAGGGAGGTTGAACTAAATGACCTTTAAAGGTCCCTTCCAACCCAAACCACTCTGTGATTCTATAGTATGTCATTTGATTGCCATCCATCAAAGTAATTTAAGTTACGGGAGATATAGCAGGAAAAAATAGGCAAATATAGCAACTAGTGTTAAAACTTTATTATATATTACTGTTCATTATCACATAAATATTAGGTTTTCTCAGGTTTTTGTCAAGTCATCAGCAGGTTCTTAATCCTGGGTACAGTTACTTCACCACTAATTAAAAGCTCTTTGATATAAGTTCCAAGATCAGTGGAATTTCATTTCTTTCAGTGTTATTTTTAATTTAGTTAATCCATCTAGCACTACTGGACATATAAAAGACAGTAGGATAATAATGTTTTTATTATATATTGAAAAAGCTGAGTAAATCAGCATATTTTTTTCTGGACAGCAATGAAAGCCTGGATCACTCAATCAAACCAGAGAAGCTAAAGGGAACAGACAGATAACAAAGAGCAGGAGACTTATAACAGAACCCCTGGACATCTCAATACATGTTGGACATACCACAGATAGCCAAAAAATAAAAACTCTCAGTATAAGACAAGATCTAAACCATTCTGAATCACTGCTGGAGAAAAGTCACCTCCACTGACAACCTCTAAGGTTGGTCCAGGAATCCTGCTGTTGAATAGCTAGAAAAGATGGGACTTGAAAATATGTATTGTTTTACTGGGTATTGCATTAGGTAATTTCAGATCTTTCAAATAATTATTTTCTTCAGGCAGATTGCCCAAAAAATAAGGTAGAACATACAAGTTGGAAGATGAAAGCATCTTGAGAGTCCAAACAAAATCAGGAAAGGAAAATAAAGTGCACTTTCAAAAGTCATACTCAATTAAAAAAATTAACCACGTGTTTAAGTTAATTTCATAATATTGTTAGTGTGAAATATTTTAACTAAACATTTTATTTCCTCTCAAATGTGTCAGTGAAATTATATGTTGAAATAGTAATAACATGAGAATACATTTTTTTTTGATACATCATTTTTCTTTTAAAGTATAAAAAAAGTGACAGTTAAAAAAGTTAAATAACCTTGAAGTGCAGGAGTAAAGGGAAGAATCAACTGAGGATGCTAAACAAAGGGTAACATGATTTTATAGTCTTTGTAAAGAATAGGTCTGTGGAGCTAGAGATTATGGGAGGTCTTTCACTCTAGATGCCTCTGGTTTGGGAATGATATACTAATTGAAATTTCATGTTCAGTAAAAAGAGCAGAATTCAGGACATGAGGTGAAACTATGATTTGTCTCTTTTTGATCTTAAATTCTAAATCTAAAACTATGGTTAACATGCAAGTAGCTCCAGATAGTTTTACTTCCTTCAGTGATTACAAAATGGTTAAATAAAAAAGGAAAATTACCCATAAAGGAAGGCTCTGTAGAAAAAAAGATCTGTGAAAATATAAAAAGGTTCTGCCTGACTCATAAAGGTCATTTAGATTCAAGTGCTTTAAATAAATGGATTAGCATAAATGGATTAGTTAGCCAAGTTTTGCACACTACTTTGAAGATATATAGGCATCAAACTTGTTCCTAAATGGCCTATATAAGTCATGCAGAAATTATTTTTCTCTGGGTCAGTTAACTAATGAGATATGATTCCATTCTTGGGTACCAAATAATTTTGACTTAGTTGTTATATGAATTGTGTATCCATATCTACATAAGTGCATGCCTGTATGTGATGATTATATAATTATATAAACATTGTGATTAATTCATTCTTAAAATCTTTAGATATTGTTATTTTGGTCTTCTAATGCCTTATAACAGATAACAGTACATAAATATTTAAATTAAGAAGCACATCTTTAGTAATTGTAAGATTCATTTTTATGATGCTTTCAATTAGCATGAATCAACTGGTTAGTTGGAAATGTCCAACTCCTTGCACATAGTGAAATTGTTTTATATTAATCAAAGATAATGCAATAATGTAATAAAAAAAGATTAGATGCTTCAACAAAATTATAGATATGCCCAGAGAATTAATTTCTGAGTACCTCAATGTCTTCTGCAGAAAAGGAACAGAGTTCCTAAGTTATTAAGACTGAGACCAAAGGAAAAGCATTTACTACCTCATGTCTTATATCTCCATTCAGTAAGCATTCCAAACCTAAATTCAGTTCTTAATTTTCTTAGATGTTCTTAAACTTTTTTCAGCTTATTTGATCCTTCCATGTAGCAAAGCTTTCCAGTAGCAAGAACATATTTAGTAGAGAATCTTTAAGAAATGCATTCTCTCTGTATCCAATTTCTATTTCATGTTTTGTATGCCACTGACTTTGACCTTGTAACTAGTGACAATAAATGCCACAGTCCTCTTTGACTGCATCGTATTTCATGATATACTCTTTGAGCATGTCTCTCATAAGTACATTACCAGTGTGTTATGTGCCATACTCTTATACCTCTATTTGCCATGAAGAGAAGGGAGTGAATTAGACCCTGGAGAATAGTTAAACCATTGTCTTATGCCAAGACAAGCCAGAGAGATTGTACTGGTGAGCTGACACCTTGCAGGTCCATAGAGCTCCAGGGCTCGTGCTGAAGGGACATGGTGTCTAGGAGACAATAATGTGGCACTCTGCAAGAATGCAAACATTGTTACATCAGTGACAATGGTTTGAAGGTTTACAAGCTATACTTTCCTTCTGGTGCCTGAATTGAATCCACTCCTGCATAATACTCCTGTAGGGCTTTTTTTTAATTATATATTATTAGTGTGCCTCATTCTGATGGCGTGTTACAGCAATAAATCATCAGTGCACTGCTGCTCTGATGAGCTGTTGCTTCAGCATGCCATTGAATCTGTCATGCAAATGATGTATTAATAAGGCATTCCAATAGGGTGCTCTGCAAAAGATGACACTGCCCAGAAAACAAAGGGTTTAGGAATGTGCTCAGTATGACTGCAAGATAAAAAGTCAGCCAGCGTACAGCATGCCAGGAGCTGGTTTCCCAGCCACACTATATAATCTTGTTTTTCCAAACTATTTTGGGCATTATGCTTTGCAAGCCTAATTTGCAGGGAACAGGCAGGGGAAAACACTTTCGAAAAGTACTATTTCAGTTGAGATAAGACAACCGGTATAAAAACAGCTGCTTGTTTCTTACCAAGCAAGAGGTTTTAACTTCACTATATAAAGAATGGGGCAGAAGAGAAAGTACACAAACACATAAATTTAGTTCTATGAAGCAGCTAAATGAAGGAGTAGAAAACTGCTTTGATAGATACGAATCTTACATACATATTTAACTATGTCCATGAGTAATAATCACAAGATCAAATCTCTTGCTGTGACCCTAAAATTATGTCCTTGATATTAGTAATACCATAAGAAATCTTTTAAAAAATGATCACGTCTCCACCCTAGTCTTTTATTTTAATCTAGATGGAATAGAAGAAAACATTGTAACAGTAAAAGAAATCTGTGATCTTTGTAAACACTTTGCTAATACTTTGCTAAGTATTAAATTATCATGACAGATAGAAGGCCATAGAATCTTCCCATTTTTAACTTCTCAAGGTTTCTTACTTGAAATAGATATATCTTTGAATATCAGATATTCTAAATATTTTGGAATACTCTCCAACAGACCATACTAGTAGAAACATACCAGTATAGCCATACTTAAACTAAATTTTAAGCATTTTTATCTGATTTGCGAAAGCACAATGTAGAAATTTTAACTAACCAAAATTTGTGTGAAAGAATATTTCAGTAGCCTTTAGATTTTGCAATTCAAAGAATTTTCCAGCAGACAATGAAAAACTGTTAACCTTAATTGGACACAAATCTGGTATTTTGTCAAAAAACTATTGACTGTTATATAGGCCTGTTATATTATGGACAAGAAGCACCTATTTTGGATTACACATAATACAAGATCTGAAAAATGGTGAGACGAATTGTTCATAACATAGTTATATAATGGTATATAGTGGTGTCAGATTGGTGCTATATTATGTTGCAAATATGATAATATTTTTTCAAACTACCAGCATTTTGAATGCATTTAATAACACATATGTGAAAGTAATTTTCAGTATTTTCTCAAGTGAGTATTGCCTGTTAGTGATAAATATATGTTTTATTCTGGTACTTAACTTCCCTCCTTCTTGTATGATTTATTGTGTTTGTTTATTTTTTTGGTTTTTATGTTTCTGCCAAGTTTGAGCATTTATAGAAAAGACAGAAGAATAAAGGTCTAACATGAAAAATCTGTGTGTCCAACTGTTGTTATAGATTCAAATTATATCTTTCAGTTAAGTATCAGAATTAAATATAGAGAAAATTTGAAAAATAAGCAAGTAAAATAAAATATATCCTTGACCCAAACCACAGGTGTTTTAAAGTCATGTTTGCAAAATGTTTTGATTATTGAATTCATTGCTTTCATTTCCAAAAGTTGAAATGTGCTTTCCTATCAACAGTAAACATTCTCTGTCTAATGTGGAACATATTATTTTTTTTTGTTGGAAGTAAGTATTTTGACCCTTTTTAAGTTTTCTGTGAAATAAATCAATATCAAATTAGAACAAAGAAATAAAGTCTGAAGGGAAAATTGCCTGGCCATGGACTAGACAGATCACTGGTGAAGATTTAAGAACATGAACTACCTTTGCAATGTATGCTACCAATTCACCATACTGATTTTCTGAAATAATCCAAATCCTGGCATTTAGAAGAACCAGTGGTTTCTTCAAAGATCTCTCTACCAATTTACCATTTTACCTTTTTTCCTGTTTTGTAAAAAATTAAATGATTTAGCTGACAGTACAACAACAATATGAAGAAAGTAGAATGTGCATGACAGTTTCTTTGCAAAGCAAATATTTTCTCTGTCCTTCAAATCCAACACAGTAAACCAAAAGGAATAAGAACTATCAGAGACACCAGAATAGCAGCACTGCGAATAGTCTAAAACTTAAAATATAGAGAATCTGAAACAAGTTTTATAGGGAAATGATCTTTTACAAATTAAAACGTAAATTTTGTACTTAAAGATTATAAAAGTAGAATGCTTTGACCATTTTAAATTTGCTCTCATCTCAGTTTTTAATAAATACAATCATTTTGTGGGAATAATTTAAGTTTTGACATTTCATTTACTGTCAGAAGCATTTCAGCGAAAAATTTCCAATCAATCATTTCATAAACTCTCTTCTCAATGCTGTCATCTAATTTCCACATGAAATGGTGTCCATCAAAACTGTGTCTGGTTTCTCTCTTTAGCTAAAAAGCAATACTTTTTTTTGTAATAAATGTTTCAAGATTAGATTAAGAATCTCTGAAAAAAGATGGTTTGCTCATTGTTCACAGCTTACAGGCTCCTGCCAAGATTTCACTTATTCTTGGTTTTGGAATCCCCATCCATGAAATTTTTGCAAAAAAAACCCTGCTATCCATGCTATTGTCTCTTTACATCATTTCTGGCTCGGTGCCCGCTTGATCTTTCTGCTTTCTGAAGGTTTATGTGGTAGTTCAGACCCTTGCAGTATGTAGATGGAATGAAGCATCCCACCTATTCTCTTACATGGGACGTCTAAATGGATGGCAGCAGTGAGGGTGTGTAGCTTCATGAGGGATGCAAGCTGGCATCCAAGGTGACAGTGTGAATGGCAGAGCAAGGACATCATGGAGGTGGGATATGGTCTCACAACTCCCAAGAAAGATCAGAGCAGGACTGGTGCCACAAACTAGGAGTAGGCACTGCCCCAGGGTGGCTGGGTAGGCCTGTGGGGAGGATAGCAGTGGATCAGGATCCTGGTCAGCAAAGGTGCCTGGGCAAGGACCAGGGCTGAGGGACTAAACTCCAACACAGCCCCCATTGGAGAAGAGGTCCCACAAAAGTCATTCCCAGACTTTCCTCACCACAGCCTTGTCCCAGATCACTGCCACACTGCAGCAGAGATAGCCCTCATCTTTTTCATAGACAGGTATTTTTTTATTCACACAGTTTTATGATAATTTTCTCAGTCTATATTTGAAAAACTATTTCTAGAGAAATAGAAGTTTCTCAGAAGGTAACACTGCCATTTGATAGAAGCTAAAATATGTACAGTAGATGATGTACTTTCAGATGCAACAGAACCTGGTGTCCATACATGAGGTATAATGACAATTGGCTTACATAAAAGATGCAAACAGTGTGGACGCAAGCTGAAAGCTAAGTTAAAAGAAAACATTTGATTTCCAACAGATGTGTTGAAGGAACCTTTGTGTGCAGATTGGCTAGTCTTTTATATTAGACTCAAGCAGCTGCCATGCAATAGTCACTCTCAGCAGATATATTAATCTATGACTACATAGGAAATATTTTAGAATAGGTATTTCCTTTAGGATAGATGAGAGCAAAATATATCTAATAGGAGAAACATTTCTCCTCTGAGCGGGAAACAAACATCCTTTCTCTGCCTGTTACTGTTTTGGTGAAATTTCTTAAATAAATATTTTCATGAGTTTTGGAGAAAGTAATAGTGCCAACACTCAACAAAGTGTTAAGAATGTTGATTAGAATGAAAAATCTCCAGAAAACCAATCCTTGGTCCAGTAGACTAAAGCAGGTACTCAGAAAGACTTATTCTTTACGTGAGATTTTCCAAAAGTGAAAAAATTATTTTCTTATATTTATGGAGCTAAGCAATATTACACAAGTATTTACTACTGTGATACTACTATGATACTACTTTCTCAAGAAATACTCTTTTTTTTTCATATTCTGCAAACAGCAAAAAAAAATAAAGAAATATACATGGATTAACATTGTTTTTCTGTAATTGACAAAGCAGAGTAAAAACAGATATTTCTTAAGAGTTAAATAACATTAAAATTGTATTTTTGAAGAACAATACAAATCAGCCTCTAATGAGCAAGATTCATATTTTTTGAATAAGAGCTACTTACAGTATTAAAAAAAATTAATCCTTTTTGTATCTTTAAAGATGTAGCTTATGCATTCATAAGAATATTTTAGATGTTGCTTAAATATAAAGTGGTTTCCATTATGAGTGCATAAAAGGAGAGAAAAGGTTGCTGGAGTCTGTTAATTCTATGGCAGCCCAATTTGTCTGTTTATTAAAATGACTTATTCATCATTTGAAAAACACTTTTCACAGAGAGTCTATGAGAGTCATGGATTGCAGCTCTGCAGCGATGAAATTATAAATACGTTTTATAAATATAAAGGAATAAATAGGAATTTACTATAAAGTTATAATCCTCTTTCCTGTATGACTGTTCCTTTCCTACCTTGAGTTTAACTAATACCAGAATCAAAATATGAAGATTCACACACAGTCTCTCTCCCTCTGTCCCTACTTTGTCTCTCCCCCTAATACTCTCCACTCTATTTCTCATCATTTGAATGACAATGTTTGGCAAAATAATGCTAACTAGTAGGCAATAAGCTACTATGAGATGTCTCCATGATATGATCTGTTGTTCAGATTTTATAGCTAAACTTCAAACGAATATTCCCTGCAGTCCAAACATACGATTCTGTTTAGCATGCAATAAAATATTAACTATTAAAAAAAAACAAAACCCAAGACCTCTTTAGCCTGCTGGTACCCCTCTGTTGAAAATACATTTTCTTTGATTGATCACTACTGCAAGGCTGGGTTTCAGGTTTCATTCTATCTGTCTGTGCTGATCTCTCTCCTTTTATATTCAGGTGAAGTCAAAATTATTAGCATGACTCTGACAGAGATGCTGACATGAGGTGTTTGAAACAAAAGTTTTTGAATTGTGAATGAAACTACAAGGACAAAATCAGATGATTCAATGGAAGTTGGGATTTTCAAAGGACCAATAATAGGTACTAAATTTTGATAAAGTTCCACAGTAACACTGAAATGCGCCATTTCATTTGCCGTTAACCTTTTTGATATGCTGCTCTTTGGAATTTAACTTCTTTAATAAAGGTTGCCTCTTAATTACAAGAACATGTGACTGTTCCAGTTAAATGAACATAACTAGAACATGGCAAGGGAGTTAAAATCAACAGGGATTAAATATGAAGGGATACAGCAGACCTAGAGGATACCACCAAAGACAGAAATGAAAATGGCAATGAAAAACACAATGAAAAAGGTCTAAATATCTTCTCTGAAGAGGTGCTGAGAAGACTTCGTTCTTAAAACTCTTCATGTGCAAATATGCCAAGCACTGATGAGGAAGAGACAACACACTCTAATGTCACTTGGAGGGTTAAGACTGGTCGCTAATCTCATGCTGTGTTGCAGGACCTGGGATCTGAATTCAAATTCTTGTTGTTTTGTGTAACTTTAGGCAATCAATAAGAAGTACTCATATGTTTAGAGAGAGACATACACCAGGTAAGCAATATATTTAAGACTTGAACTCTTTTTTAAACCGGGGTGGGGGCAGGGGGTAGGTGGTTATAAAATTGGTGGAATGCTCTTCTACTGAACGAGTCCAACTTGGTTATTTTTTTAAAGCAAAACTGTAGGGATTTTAATGAAAGTTTATAAGTGAAATTATAAAGAGTATTTCAACAATTGGCATAAAAATTATGAATCTTTACTGCTTGAAGTTTTTCTAAACAAAAAGCATCCAGGGTTTCAGCTGCTCCCAAATTGCTGTTTCATAAGCCTCTGATTTCTACTGGGAAGTTTGCTAAGCCTGTGATTTGGGGAACTCTTGGGGATGATACTTTTCTTTATGGAAAAGGCATGAAAAACTGATGACAGACTAGTAAGAAAAGTCTTACCTGAGACTAACCTCTGTCCTTCAAAAATATTCCCTGTACTAGATAGTTACTGCTTTTCTTTCAAGCTATAAATACCTATACATATCTGCAATCAGCAGCCCTAGAGGCAGCTTATTTTCACTTCTTAATCACTGGCTTCAAAAACAACCTTATCATCATGTTGGTTTATCTCCAGTCCTTCAAAGATTAACATTTTGTATTTATTCATTTTATATTTGGGCCACCAGCTCCCAAGCCTTTTTATATGGGGTCTTTGGGGAAAACTTCTAATGCTCATACCATTTTTTTAATTCCCTCTAACAATGTTCTGATAAATGTTATCATAATTCCTTCTTTATTCTCTGTTTTTCCTCTTGTTTCTTTTATGTACATCCCTTTTTTTCCCTTTTGTTCATTTTTAAAAAAAATTACTTCAATGATTTAGTAGAAAAGTATAATGAAAAACTCAATAAAAAGTTAAGGAATTATGTTCAATTTTTATTCTCATTTTCTCTATTTCATTCAATAATTCCATTTTTTCTGCCTTTGGAGAACCATAAAGTCTTGACCTATACTGTTTATACTCTTCATAGTCTTGCTTATGGGTTTGAAAAAGCTAGTTACTCAAAAGGGACAAATAGAATTAAATTTTCCACAGCAGATGTGGTTAAGAAGAATCTCATTTTTTACATGGATAGAAATTCTTAATTAATATGAATGAGCTGAAATAGGAAAAACTAGGAAGAGAGTCATTTCTGAAGCTGTATGTGGTGACTGAAAGACAAATTACTATGAGATGCATTTGGAAAAAAGAGTGAACAAAGTGTCTATTTCCTAAAATCTCCTTTCCATAGACTTGGTGGACAAGGGCAGAGCAACAGATGTCATCTACCTGGACTTATGCAAAGCATTTGACACTGTCCTGCATGACATCCTGGTCTCAAAATTGGAAAGTCATGGATTCAATAGATGGACCGCTCAGTGGATAAGGAACTGGCTGGACAGCCACACTCAAAGGGTTGTGGTCAATGGCTCAATGTCCAAGTGGCGACCAGTGATGAGTGATGTTCCTCAGGGGTCAGTACTGGGACCAGTGCTATTTAACATCTTTGTCGGAGACACGGACAGTGGGATAGAGTGCACCCTCAGCAAGTTTGTTGACAACACCAAGCTCAGTGGCGTGGTTGACACACTGGAGGGAAAGGATGCCATCCAGAAGGACCTGCACAGGCTTGAGAGGTGGGCTCATGCAAATCACATGAAGTTTAACCAAGCCAAGTGCAGGGTCCTGCACCCAGGACATGGCAACTCCAGGCACAAATACAGGTTGGGCGGAGCATGGCTGGAAAGCAGCCCTGAGGAGAAGGACTTGGGAGTGCTCATGGATGAGAAGCTCAACATGAGCCGGCAATGGGCACTGGCAGCCCAGAAAGCCAACCACATCCTGGGCTGCATCAAGAGAAGCGTGGCCAGCAGGTCACGGGAGGTGATTCTGCCCCTCTACTCTGCGCTTGTCAGACCCCACCCGGAGGACTGTGTCCAGTTTTGGAGTCCTCAATACGGGAAGTTATGGACCTGTTGGAACGGGTCCAGTAGAGGGCCACGAAGGTGCTCAGAGGGATGGAGCACCTCTCCTATGAGGACAGACTGAGAGAGCTGGGCTTGTTCAGCCTGGAGAAGAGAAGGCTCTGGAGATACCTTATAGCAGCCTACCAATATCTGAAGGGAGCCTACGGGAGAGCTGTGGAGGGACTCTTTGTCAGGAAGTGTAGTGACAGGACAAGGAAGAGGGGAGATTTAGATTAGATACCAGAAAGAAATTCTTTGCTGTGAGGGTGGTGAGGCACTGGAACAGGTTGCTCAGGGAAGTTGTGGATGCCCCATCCCTGGAAGTGTTTAAGGCCAGGCTGGATGGGGCTTTGAGCAACCTGCTCTAGTGGGAGGTGTCCCTGCCCATGGCAGGGGGTTTGGAACTTGATGATTTTGAGGTCCCTTCCAACCCAAACCATTCTATGATTCTATGATTCTAAATCCAGAGGTCAAATAGAGGAGGGATTCAATCACAAATATGGATTTGTTTTGGCTTATAATAATTACCTACTCTGTTCAAAATATATCTTGAAAATTATTTTGAAAAATTAGTCTGAGTATTTGCTAAGTAGGGGAGATTTGATAGAAAATTTGTAAAAATTCTCTGCTCAAAACCTACCACTTTATACTTACTGTAGGTGTTTTTAATCAATAGACAGTTATGTAAATATGTCTTGGCGGAATTTACTGCAGCACCTAGACTCAGGAAACTTTATTACTGTATTAAAAGTTGATGCTGCCTAATAAGAATATTTATCTACATCACATCACTTTTACAGGACATCTATATTTAACTGTTTGTATAGTGTTCCTTTTATTGCATAGTCATACAAGCCTCATCCAGAAACCGTCCAATTCTAGTTCAGTGACTGTGAGCATGAAAACTGCAGGGTGCTGTTAATAAAATAGGGAGTATTCACAGATTCTACACATTTGGAAGGGAATTGTTTTGTAAGATTAGAAATCTAAGCAAATATAAAACAATCCCCAGTAAAACTTTTATTTTATAAAAATGTATTTGATACCTTGTAGACATATCAAATGAATAATGATTTTCTAATGCTGCTAATTAACAGAAGGTCAGAAGTAACAATAAATAAGGTGGCATTATACCTGTTAAAACACCCAAGAGGTGGTATTCTCTCTGCTTTTCAGATGCACATGCTGCATCTTGCAAGCGGGAAGTGAAAACTATTTGAAAACATAACTAAACATAAGTAATTCAAAATATGTGGTTTTTTTTTCATGTAAAAACTGTCATTCCCCAGAGAAACATTGCTTGTGTTCAATGGGAGGATGGTTACTTGTTAAAAGGATGGGCATCTGTAAAACTGATGAAGAAATAAGACAGTGCACAAATAAGTCTTGGACACTATATTTACTGTTCCAAAAAAGTAGCCTGCCTTCCAAAATCTTTGGAACACAATGGTTTTACTGGTAAGTGCAAGAAACTTAATCATCTTGATATTCAATGAAGATTAACATTTATCCTATACTTTTTACTGAAAACTAAACCTAACACTGATTTCTACTAATTCTATGTTCAGAGGGTTTCTTCTTACCAAGACCATCTGTAAGAACCTCTTCAATATTTATCTCTAACAAAGAAAATGTCATTTTTTCTTACATATCTTTAAGAGTGCAATTAAATGTTTGATAGTTATCTGCTTTGCATGACAGGATATGAAAACCTACAAAAGAAGAAATAAATTAATCCACTCTCTTAACCTAATTCTGCAAAATATTTACTCCAATTTTCAAAAGCTTTCAAAAGTAACCCTAAACATGATTTACAGGTGTGTCCCAATAGGAGATGTCAGTAACATTCTTTCAGTATTTCTAGGGCTTTTAAAGGCTTATGCATTCAAGGGAGACTTAATTGCTTGGCAAAGGCAGTGTTAAAAAGGAGTTGAAAAACTCACAGAAACATGAAAATGAAGTGATGAAAGGGAAAATCTGGTGAAAAAAAAAAATATATCTGCTGCATTTTTGGGATATCAGTTAGTTTCCCAAAGGGTAATTCTTTACAAAAGATTTTGTGAGTGACAGCTGTTCCTGTCACCCATAACTTATGGAATAGAGGTAAATGCTCACAGAACAGCGATGGCAGTACCAGGGTCAAAGGAAGAAACATGGCAAAATGTATAAGTAACATAATTATGGGAAATCAGAAAGAGAATAAAGTGGTAAATATACTAATTATTACTGTCTCAACTCTTTCTATTCTTCAGTTACTTTTTAAGCAAGAGAAAACAATGTATCAAATGAAACACCAGATGTAAAATGCAGTGGAATTTCAATGAGTCATTTAAAACTTGAGATAAAGATAAATTAAAAATATCAGTGGTCAAGGGGTTTTGAGAATGAACATTAAAATCACTACTGAAGAAAGGCCTGTGCTCATCAAGTTCATTATCACTCACAGAAGCATAGATAAGTATAGGTTCAAAGGAAACTCTGAAGCTCACCTAGCCCAGCCTTCTGCTGAAAACAGGGTTAAATTCAAAGTGAGATCAAATTGCTAAGAATCTTGTCCAGCTGAGTTCTGAAAAGTTGTCAATAGCAATAATTATAGCAGACAGACTGGGAAATTCCAAAACTATAAACACGAATTTCAACAGCTTGACCTAAAAAGTCAATCTTTCAACAACTCTTATGTACTTATATATTCATATTTTTCATGAAATGAGGAAGGTTGGGTGCTTAGCTCACATTCACCAGTCTGCTATAGTTGTAATTCATCTTTAAAAGGGATTAGGTTAGCTCCAACCTGCACTGTGTAATAAATTCTGGTGCCGTACAAGTAGGTCTTGTAATGCTCAGCATTATGCTAACGAGGGCAACTTTAACTGTGTCTGTACCTGACACTGTATACAAAAGAAATAGAAGCCCAGCAGCACAGTAGCTGATTGAAGGAAGTGTTCTGATTCAGAATAAAATTTGAGGAATAAATTAAAGGAATCAAAGGATAGGAGAAAGTAGTTTACATTT
This sequence comes from Calidris pugnax, assembly GCF_001431845.1. NCBI lineage: Eukaryota > Metazoa > Chordata > Aves > Charadriiformes > Scolopacidae > Calidris > Calidris pugnax. The sequence goes on from NW_015090810.1 coordinate 15,389,419, forward strand.
GAAAAGTGAGGAAGATATGATGAGACAGCAAGTATCCAGTAGAGAAAATTTGTTGCTCAGACATCTCAAAAAGCAAGACGTAGAGGATAAGGTATTGCTAAGGAACACTTCATATTCTGTTGTCAGCACAAACATAACATTAACAATAGCAGCTGAAGAAAAGATATTAGCTTTAGAAGAAAACTCAGAAACCTAAAAAAATAATACTTAATATATTGCAAAGTGCTAATCAAGAGCCAAAAAAGTAAACTTTTTTCACTTTTTTTTCACTTTCAGTGAAACTTTTTTCCCCCTAAATATTTTTCCCCTATGAAAATTAATATTGCAACTCAAAGGCTCAACAGAGTTATTCTTTTTAGGTTGTATGCATTTTCCCCCATTGTTTCTCCAGTGCAGTTGTTAATGTGTCTCAGGTGATAATTACTGTTCCTCGTTCTGCAGTCTAAAACACCTTTCTTAGTTCTCCCACCTCAAGCATTATTTTTTTTCTCCTTGACACAAATCAAGTCTAACAGCATATTAAGATATTAAGTAAACATAAGTAAGTTAAACTCAGGGTGTGATCTGACGTAGTTCTTTCCACATTTGTTAGTTCCCAAGGCTTCTAATTATTCTGGATCATTTGACTCACCTGGTTTATATTGGTGGCCTACAAGCATTTTCTGTCACAGCTGAGGCACCCACAAGTTGTACGAGGGATCCTAGAAAGGAAAAGCCAGGAGCATGAAAAGCCAGGGGAAGGTATATGAACCTTAACAGCCACTACTAGCCTGGCCTTCATCTGAGGTTTACTTTTTCTCTTTTAGATACAAAGAAGAGGTGACAGGTTCAATAGTTTAGTTTTCATAACTGCATGATTTTTTCCTAATTAAGAATAGTAGTTTTCACTGTAGCCTTGTCTCACTTTCTTCTACTAAGTGTTGTGTTTAGAAAGTGTTATCTTCTCCTTCTCCATTTAAATTTCAGAATAAATATTTTAATTTTCAGTTGCTAAAATCCTAGTTGGAAAACAGAAGAATTGAATGGCATTCAGTTTTTAAAAGGCAAGTTTCTCTTATAGTTTTGACTGTGTCTTGGTTTTTCTTGAGTTCCTGTAATTAATACAATAGAAGTATACTTGCTATCAAAACTGCCTGATGTAATTTCACAGAAAGCTTCCATTTTCCAGTATGCAGGTTTTTACAGAAGTGGGGATCCCTGGGTAGAGATGATGACTGCAGACTGCATTGTCCTTGTTCTATTGTGCTCCCTGAGGCAACCAGGGACCAGGGACCTTCGCACAGAGAAGCTACAGCTACAGTAAAAAACTTCTATACAGATGTACCTCTCCTTGAAATGGTCACAGCAGCACTATTCAGCAGGGCCTGGAGCATGGGTCCCTGATGAGGACTGAGGCCAGTCCAGACCTGACATGGCTGAGGGGATCCTGTCCCTGTGGAGCCCTGGGGAGAGGCCCTGATGCCCTGTGGTGACGCTCTGGACTGACCTCAGCTTATATCTGTCCCCACAGGCCTGCCTTGGGCTCCACTAAACCAGATCCATCCACGGACCCATGTTCCAGCCCAGCCTTATCCTGTTCCTGTCCCCAGGGAGGTGGCTGCCCCAGTGCCCCGCCAGCTGCCTACTCCAGGCTGGGGTGGTGGGATGGGCCCTGGCTGCCAGGTCCAGCCCTGACATGGCCCCCGATCCCCACTGTACCTTGACACACTCCTGCGAAGAATCAGGAATAAAAATGCAGATAACTTTCAACTTGCTTTCAGCCTGCGCATGAACTTACCATAGTAGTAATATCAAAATTAAATAAACACTGGAGAGGAACAAGAAAATGGGAGGTACTTAATTATTTTCAATTAATTTTAATTGCTGACATTTTGAGCAGCAATTTAGTTTCCTGAGCTCTCCTCTTCTCCCTGCCCCCTCTGGATGACATTGGGATTTCTGCCAGTTTTTTATTGCTTTGGGTTCCCTCAGTGCTGTTTCAGAAAGAAGAGCTTTAACAGGTGAAAATTTTAAAATCTGTTTTAGTCAAGTGACTACATAGAGGCAGGATAGCATATGAAAGCTTAGCACTTTATTTCAGGGAGGGAAGAGGTATAAAAGGAGCCAGCTCATCAGCAGTAGACTGAAATCCATCTTGCCAATTTTGTGTACTGATGTTATATATAGCGAGTGCAGCCATGCACACCTCATGCACTATACAAAAACAGCCTTTGGAACCATTTGGACTAATAAAAAAAATGAGTCTTGTCTGGCATAAAAAGGGGGTTGGATGTTTTTCTTCTCTTCAGCTGCTGTTGTTAAAATAGGACAAGCATTTTAAGGTAAAACTTATTAGACAAGATGGAAGAAGACCAGCAGGCAGAATTAACAATAACAGGCATGTGCAGTTTTAGATACCATAATCCATTTATAGGTATAGTCATTTTCAGATGAGTATTTCTTAAGAAGGCACTTGCAAACATTTGCAAAACTCCCCGCAGTTGTCAGCTAGATGTTTAAAAAACATACTCTCCTACCCTTCACTATGTAAATGCTGACACCCTCCTTTTTTTCTTAAATCCATGAGCCATTAATTACTGAAAATTTGCCTTCTGCCTTTGAGATACTTTGGTGACTATAAGATCTATTCCAAGTTCGAAGTTAAGCATCTTATGTTATGTCAGGATTTTGCTGCTGCTGCGGTTGTTTGCGGATAAATAATTGAAATATTCCACCTGTCTCATCTGGGTCAATGTCCATGTTTTATTGTACCTGTACAGCTCCACACCACTCATAGATTTCTTGGAGCCAGTGTTTCCAGCATTACAGCCAGTATAGTCGTTGACTATGCACATTAACCATCATGATCGCAAACTTCGCTAATCTACTTGTTTCCTGTAAGACATACTGCTAAAATAAAACCCTGTATAGCCCTCATGGTCAAAAATTGCCAAATGGTCAGTAATGGGTTCACTGAAAATGGCAATGAGTAATATTGATTTTCCTGAAAGGGAGAATTTTTCTATCTTACAAATAAATAAATAAATAAATGAACATTCCTATAACTTCATCCTGCATTTTAACAGCTATAAAATGCATCTACCAAATGTCTGTATTTATAGAAAATGGTCACATATTATACTTAGATAAAAGCACAGCTGGATATTTATGAGGTACCAGTTTTCTATAAATATAGAAATTTGGTAATTATCACTGTTGTGCAGTAGTAATAAGCACAGCTGGGGAATGCTACTGCTGTTTTTTCATTGGCTACAAAGCTAAATTTCAGACTTGCAGGTCCTTTTTTGCTCTCATTTGTTTTTTTATTCTATATGGAAAAAAACCAACTTCAGGACATCAGACTTAAATCTATGCCTTGTCCATACATCTTGTCATCAATGGCATGTTCCAAGGCAAGTGGAGTCAGAATGACTGCTTCTGTGCCTTTGGATCGAGCCACAGATGTTATTCAGAACTGAATCGCTGAAATCCCTAAGCAAAAAGCTGAACTGAAAACAACATTCTCTCTTTCTTCCCCGCCCCCAATATGTAAGTCTCCTAGCTGTTATAATTAATGTCTTAAATTACTTCATAGCTCTTAAGACTTGCATACTTGCTTCCTACCTTTCTGTCTCCTTCCTTCTTTACTCATTCCTTCTTTTTTATTAAGCATTCAAATATCAGTGGTGTTGAAACTAATAGCCAGTATATCATGGAAGAACACCAGCTAATAGTGTTCTATTACTGATAGACAGCTAACCTCTACAAATATTCAGAACGCCCAAATTATTTTGAAATTATCTGGACATGTAGGTGGCTGGTGGCTAATATTGCAAATTGTCACCTACTAATTAAATGTGAGACATTCATGGACAGACTTCATTTACAGCTTGTAAAGCTTGGAACTACCTGACTTGATAGAAAGTATAGTTTTGGGGTGGTCTTTTTTGTTTGGGTTTTTTTGTTGTGTTTTTTTTTTTAAAAAAAAAACAAAACAAAACAAAACATTTAATTGCAGTATTTCTTTTTATTTCCTCTCACTTTGGACTTCTAGAACTAACACGGGGCTGGAGCCTTTTGGAGGGCTGTTTGATTCTATTTTGGAGTATATCCTTCATGACCTGATACAATTATCCTTAATATCAGAATTTACTTTATATACGCACCTCCCTTTAGAAACAAAATGTCAGCAAAAGACAATTAGTAGAATGGCCTTTGTTGCCCCTTTGCACTGCCCTTCCAAGCTGGCTGGCCACATAGAGGACAGCTGCACTTCACACTGTGAAAGCCATTGTGGATGCATTTCACTCCACTTCCTTTTCCTTTTTAATAACCAAGAAATACATTTTCCTTTTTGAATCTCTGCCCTTGATATTTCTTTCAGTTTTCTGCAAACTATGTAGATGGATAAGTCATGTAACCTCCAAGTCAGACTAACCACTGAATTTCTACTGGATTCCACCCCATGATTTCCAAGAGGTTCCTATAAGATCTACAACGTAGAAAAAACCAGACTGAATTGGATCCTCTTGATGGAAGGCATCTTGTTTAATCACTGTTAAGGGAGACATTTTTGGAACTGGCTCATAATCTAGCTGTACTTCAGTTTTTGTTATTCTTTCTTGTAGACCTCTATGGCCTGAAATTGCTGTCTGTAAAACAAACTCTTAGGGACCACATCTTGGTATGTTATTTGGGGTGTTTGGTTGGGTTTTGTTTGTTTGTTTGTTTGCTTTGTTTTGTTTTGTTTTGTTTTCAGATCATGCAGAAGGAGGATATATGATAAAATAGAAAATAATAAGAACAAAGGAGAAATAGACAAGGTAGGAAGTAGTGTCATAACACAGTAGCAAAAATGTAGGAAAACTTAGTGCAGACCTCCTAGGAAGAAAAAGTGATTTTATTAAAAACAGAACCAAACCAAACAAACCCAACTAATTTAATTCATAAACACACTCACATACTCACAAGCACAAAGACCTTCGTGTCTTAGCAGCCTCTCCAGTATGTAGTGGCCAAGGTGCTTATACAATAGCAGTTGGTCCCAGGATGATACATATTCCAAGGAACACCAGTTTCTCATAATCTCATCAGATTATTTGTGATTATGTGTTATTTTTGCATGTGTCTGTTCGACTCTTCAGAGATTAATCCCTCCACCCTGTCCAACCTCACTGAGTCCTTAAATTTTACTCAGTTTTTTGTCTATTGATATGGATGTTTTAAGAATTAAAATATAGGTGTGTGTGGGTCTTGATGACCACATGATAATCTACATGCTACCAGCACATGCTATTCTTATAGGCATCACTTTCTTCTGTTTTTCTTTCTGTTGCTTCTACGGCTGAAATATACTGTTCATTTTCCATTCACACTGATCTTAATGATTTTACTGCAGTTCTCTACAAATGGAAGTTGCAGAACCAATTTCCTTTCTTTCTGTTTGTTTCTCTTGTATCAACTAATAGATTAAAGCTATTTCTCAAAATGCAATGGTATGTTTTTTACTTAGTTTTTAAGCAAACCACACAGATCAGTAAACTTTACTGTCTGGCCAGATGTGACGGCTGACGAGTATGAGTGAACTCATAAAGGTCCATGGTTCTCTGACTAGTAAGTTGATCATTACCAAAGCATGTGAAGTCTCTAAACTGCAGCATGTTTATACAATGACAGGCAAAGTATTTTGAGGAAAACAGTCTGACTGTGATAAAAGCCAAGAAGCCTGTCACATCTGCCTAGAGATGTGACAGCACTTTCCATTCCCAGCTTTCCTCTGGTAGACAAGGACATAAAGCTGCCTTGAGTCCTGAAACTGCAATTCCCATCTCAAGGCTGAGAAAGTCTTTTGAGAACATTTCAGCACATCCTCTCCTTGCTAGGTTTCTTCTATATTAGCTTTTCACTTCTGAATACAGGGCCTTCAGTCTGAACTATGGTCATTCTTATGTTCTTATTTTTGTGGATATTAACTTCTTAATCTTGTCTGTGTTCCAACATATATTTACAAATTTTCAAGGCTTCTTTGAATGATATAATCTTCTTGTTACCTAAAATACTGATGCAATATGAAGAATTATTCACATAAATATATTGTCATTTCACAAAAATACAGCAGAACATGAATATTTTATATTCTCTGCACTTTCATCTAGACTACAATTATTGCCACATAAGGCCAAGAGTGTGTGAGGGGGGAAAAGAATATGAATGACAGATGATTACTCTCCATTGTAGTGCTGAAAGGCAGCCAGCCACATCTCCTTTGACTGTAGGCCTCTACTTTCAATCTGTGAATGAAAAATATAAGTATGAATGAGAAACAAATAGTTAATCACATCCCATGAAAGCTTTTGTGGGACCTCATGCAAGAGCAAGCCCACAAAAAAGAAAACATTAAAATGGCAAAGCTGCAAACCACTCAGAGTATTTGACAAATCGACTAAGGCGCAGCAAGATATACTGATACTATAAAAGATTAACAAGTAGGTGTTCCATATTCACTTTGTTAGATATTTTAGTCCACTGGCACTCTGAGCAAAGTACTAATAGGTACATTATAGCACCCCAAAATAATACAGCAGGAATCTAGTTCTCTAAATCTGTGCACAGGTTTTAAATAGATCTTCTGCAGAAATGATTAACTAACATTTTTTTCAGGTATGCTACAAAAATGTAATTTTTAGTGGGTTTTAATGGATTGGTAATCTACTGGAAAATTTTATACAGTTTGAATATTTTAACGTCTGCCTGAATTCATAATTAAAAATTGATTAATGCTATTGCAAACACTGGGAAAAAAAGGTGAGAGCTCATGAAAATGGATGTTTGTTATTATTCTGTATTTTCTCACTTAAATATTGATCATAAGGAAATAATCCTCTTCCCTGTCTTTCTTGGTCTGATTCTACGTCACCTTAGGTAATCACTGTCTTGTGTGCAAAGAAGTGCAAGCATGATCAGAATAGTAGTATTTTACATGCACACTGAGAAGCTCTAAGAAACTACACAGGCTTCAGGCAGTAGACAACTGGATTCCCTGCCTATGGACCATTGTACACTACTGGCTAGTACCCGGTTTTGCAAAAGTAAAAGATGCACAAAAGATTTATAGATAGCTGTTCTCTCAGGCAGTGAAGCCTTAATCAAATACTCTTTCCTCCTGACTTTCTTATTAATTTATTTTTGTTCCTGTTTTATTGACATCAGAAGAACAGATCACTCTGCAGGAAGAAGAGATGGAGATTGCTAAAAGACTGCACTTATTTTCCTGGCAAACTTTTGCTAGTGATTATATAAAAGCCTGTGACAAGGAAAAATTCACCTAAAATAACTAACTGCTGGTGTTAGAAATGTTATGGGTCTGAATGTCTTTCTGCACTGACTCATCCCTTGAAAGTTACACCTGCTTTTGGGAATTACTGTTCAGAAAGGCACATTGTGTTACCTCGGAAACAGCTGCGACTGCATGTGTATATTTAGATAGGAGGTATTTCACTTCCTTCACATTTCTGTCTGATATGCCATTTACTTTTTATTTAAGCTGTTAATGTACTGAGTCCTTTACTATCACATCTGCTCTCTCTTAAGTCTACCCAACTGCAAAAGATGGTGCTGTAAGGTTGCACCTCTGGTGGCACTGCCACATTTCTGTTATATCCAAAATTTCTACAGAAGAGAGAGTAAAAGAATATTATTAACATATCTAGGACCAGAAAGATAAATTCTATGCACCATCTTTAGAGGATTCAATATTTCATCAAGACAGGTCAGCTAATAAAATCACACAAGGTGACTTCATTTCCTTTCATTTCAGTTCACCATAGAGAACAAGGGTATTTGTCTATAAGACAGGTGCTTGGCAGGAGTGAGGTCTAGCTAGGAAAAAAGGAGCCTTAAATTACGGAATCTTATTTTTGTCACTGGAATTGAATTGTTTGGCCTTGGGTAAGTCACTTAAATAGTCTCTGCCCTGATTCTTAGCTGCTTCTGTGTAAATAGAACTCTAATACTTGCCTAAATGCTATAAAGGTAAATTTTTATCACTATGATTATTATTCTCATTCTACACTGACCTTTCCCTAACTAGGGGAAACAATTACATTGGTGATTTAAAGGTAACATGATTCAGCTGTCAGTGAATCTAATATTATAAGGTATTCTGCTTTCTGTAGATGAATGATATTTATTTCAAAAATATGTACTTTGTAAAGTTATTATGTAAAAATTACTAAACAGTGCTTTAAAACAGACAACAAAAGAACTGAGAAGATATAACCTTCAATTTTCTGCTACTTTCTTGTCATTTTGGAGCCGAAAAAGCAATGGAGAATACAAAGATTAAGAAACTAAAAAAATGTTGTCATATAAACCTGTTTCCACACATTTGTTTATTTTTGCATATAAAATAAGTAAAACTTCAGACTGAAAGTATGAAAATTTTGTGTTTCCTCCTCAGTATTAAAAATATGAATTTCCCTTTGTTTCTTTTTTTTTTTTTTTTCCCTAACAAAACCCCTTCACTTTTTCCACATTTCTCTTCTGGAGGACAATACAGAAAGATACTGCAGACACCTTCTGAATTTCTTGGTTTTCTGTACAATGATATGTGGAGCTGCATTAGTCATGGTAACCGAGCGAAAAAGACTCCTCTGTGCAAATGTCATGAGGCTAGAGAATGCCAGGGTGACCTGTCTTTTCCCAATTAAGTACTGGGAAAGTGGTCTTGAGTGGGTAGGGGAATGACAACAGGTAGTTTCAGATATTCATGCAGAAATGGCAGAAATTGGGAAAGGCAAGATGAGTGCAGAGGAGGGCAACGAAGCTAGTGAAGGGCGTGGAAGACAAATCATATGAAGTGCGGCTGAAGGAGCTGGCACTGTTTAGTATGAGGAAGAGGAGGCTGAGGGGAGACCTCATCACTCTACAACTACTTGAAAGGACACTGTAGAGAGGTTGGTGCTGGTCTCTTCTCACAGGTAATTAACGACAGAACAAGAGGGAACGGCTTCAAGCTCCAACAGGGTAAGTTTAGACTGAACATTAGGAAGGAATTTTTCACAGAAAGAGTGGTCGGGCATTGGAATAGGCTGCCCAGGGAGGTGGTTGAGTCACCATCCCTGGATGTGTTTAAGGGACGTTTAGATGTGGTACTGAGGGATATGGTGTAGGGGAGGACTTTGTAGAGTAGGGTAGATGGTTGGACTCGATGATCCCAAGGGTCTCTTCCAACCTGAATGATTCTATGATTCTATCAGTAAAAGTAAAAAAAAAGAGAAGTCAATGTTGCTTAACCAAACCCAGTGATTTTGTCGGCATATGCATATGTAGTGTTTAAGAGAGTTTTACAGCTAGAATTTGGTTCTTTATAATCTCAATCCTAAATTTTAAAATATTGTCCCAGTTTGAAGTAAAACTGAACCAATTTTGTGTGCTGTAATTTTACATTTTAGCTAGGCCTCCTCTAACTCTCTGAAATTAACAGCATATTGTGGAGAAAACTGCTCATTCTCAGAATGATAATACCAATGTTTGTGCTACATGCCAAGGAATGATATGCAGAGAGGCTCTTGCTTGTACTTCTTGCTGTAACAACCAAGGTCAGCCAATTTTCATTATTTGTCCGTTAGAGGGTCGGAAACAGAAAAATGCAGAGGGGTCACATCTGTGGGGAGGAGTGGACAGGACAGGTGACCCAAACCTGACCAGCTGGGGTATTCCACCCCATCTGCCCCATGCTCAGTATAAAAGCTGAGGTGATCAAAGGGTCAACTCTCTTCCTGCACTGGCCGACGTCCGAAGAGGACCCTGTCTGTTCATCTGCCTTTGATCCTGATACGAGTGTTCCTGACTCCAGAGCTGGAATCCAGTTCCCATCCATTGCTGAGTCCTGTGTAGGACTTCCCCGGTGCCTTCCGGTGATGGGACTATCATCCTGGGAGCTTGATATGGTTTTGTATATATTGTATCTATTTCATTATTTTCTTCTTTTTTTTTTTTTTTTTAATATTAATTCTTCATTAAAGTAGTCTAATTCATTCTAAACTTCTGAATCTCTTTATCTCTTCCTCTCCTCTTTTGGGGGATGGATGGGTCATCTATTGGTCCGGTTGCGGTGATTTCGGCTGAAACCGCAACAAATATTCCATGAATTTCATCTAATCTCAAATCAGATTTATACCCATTCAGTAACACAGACCCAGAATGCTGGTTTAAGGAACAAGACTTGTGCTCTAGACCCTCCACCAGCTTTGTTGCCCTTGTCCAAGGACTTCATTGTTCACAGGCAACGAAGCTGGTGAAGGGTCTAGAGAACAGGTCTTATTAGGAGCAGCTGAGGCAACTGGGATTGTTTAGCCTGGAGAAAAGGAGGTTCGGGGGAGACCTTATCACTATCTACAACTACCTGAAAGGAGGTTGTAGCAAGGTGGGGGTTGATCTCTTTTCCCACATAACAAGTGATAGGATGAGATGAAACAGCCTCAAGTTGCACCAAGGGAGGTTTAGATTGGATATTAGGAAAAATTTCTTCACCGAAAGGATTATCAAACATGTATAACCTTGCCTTGTAAAACAGATAACTCTTGTCCTTCTTATATTTGCACACTTACAAGGAAAGCAATCTTCTCTCAACATTATTACTGTCTCTTCTAACATGATTTCTTAGGGATTTTTCTATTCTTGTAGTCATCTGTATAGTCTTTTTCTGCATTTAATTCAGATTAATTTCATCATTATCAGATGAGTAATACTGTATAGAATATTTTGAGTAAGATCCTGCAAAGATGTTAAAAAAAAAGGAACAGTGTTTTCTTATCTGTACTGAGAATATCTTGCTTGATGCATCCCAGGATATCATTAGCATTTTCACAGCCACATCACATTGCCATCCCATTACTCACCAATGGATTCAAATTTTTCCTTTCATTTGTCACATACAGTCAATGTAGTTTACTTTTATAGGCTCAAATTCTCATTAATCCTGAAGTATATGTCTTTGCACTTTTTAATTTTAAATTTAATTCAGTTTTGATTGCTTTAGTCCACAAATTCTTCTGTTTCTTCAATTTATTGGTGTGTCCTCCAGAGTATCGATAACACTTTGTATTTACACTTTGTATCACCTGCACATCTCAGAGCACCCTTTTACTTCTTGCATGAAGGTCTCTATTGAAAATATTAAATAATTCTACTGCGAGAATAATGTCTAGGAAAATCACTGTCTAATCTCTTTCCAGTCTGATTTGTTTGATGTAACTTGTGTCACTTTCCTGTTACCTAGCCATTCATAATTTCTGATTAATATAAATCCATTTGAAATATTATTTTCTATAGGGAGCCGTATGAAGTGCGTTTATAAATCTATATAGATTGGACTGACAACAATGATGATCTAATAGCTCATCTGTCAGAAAATATGTATATAAGTGTACTTGCAAATATATATATAGAGGGAGAGTGAATCTTATGTGCTATCTAATGCAATTTTGTAACTTGCTCAAGAGTCTGAGGAGTTCCGTGGATTTGGTAATTTTTTTCTCCAAAATGTTTTGAGCTGTTATGCAGCACTGAGTTCTATTATCCTCTGCTGTACATACAGTGCTGTATTTCCTGCTCTCCATTCAGAGCGCATTGCCATCATTCATTTCTAGTAATGAACTTTCAATTTCAACTAATGATTCTCTTAAGGAATAGATTCTTCAGGGACAGAGACTAATGGAATATCCTGATTTTGTCAGAAAATGCAGCCTAAGGTTTGTTTACATGTCAGATATCCGTATTTCTGTCACAATTTTTTAAATTTTTGTTTTATGATAGGTTACCATTATTTTTCTGTATAGCAGTCACATTTAAAAAAAAAAAAAAACTGAGACAAATATATTCCTTTGGCAGCTGGAATAGATTAACCTTGATATTTATTCCTTTCTGAGCATATGTTAGTATCACTTTTCTTCTGTTTCCTATCCCTGATGACCCTTTTCTATTTTTATCTTTGTCACTGACAGCTGTAATTTTCCTTAAAAAGTTCATCTTAACTATGTTTTGACTGTTTTCACTTTGCTTCTGTACTTCCCTGCAATGATGTCATAAGTTTCCTTCTTGCAGATTCTTTTTCTGTACTTTGTTCTTGCCTTCTTAATATTATTTTGGATATGTTTGAAATTGTTTCATTATTTTTTTTTGTACTTCCCTGCAATGATGTCATAAGTTTCCTTCTTGCAGATTCTTTTTCTGTACTTTGTTCTTGCCTTCTTAATATTATTTTGGATATGTTTGAAATTGTTTCATTATTTTTTTTTGTACTTCCCTGCAATGATGTCATAAGTTTCCTTCTTGCAGATTCTTTTTCTGTACTTTGTTCTTGCCTTCTTAATATTATTTTGGATATGTTTGAAATTGTTTCATTATTTTTTTTTGTACTTCCCTGCAATGATGTCATAAGTTTCCTTCTTGCAGATTCTTTTTCTGTACTTTGTTCTTGCCTTCTTAATATTATTTTGGATATGTTTGAAATTGTTTCATTATTTTTTTTTTCATTCATTCATTTTCCATACCAGTTATTATGCCCTCTTGCTTTGAATAAAAGATCCCGTTCAAATTTACCCTTTCCACAGAAAATAATTCTTTGTCTGTTCCACATTCAAATCCTTGTGTTTCTCATTCAAGCCAATGAATATCAACAGCTAGAAGTAGGAAACTAAAACGTCAGAGGATTGCATTTTAACACATCAATAACAGATTACTTTCTCTGGCTAATTCTGTTAGAAATATACTTTCTGATCTAATAGAATTTTCATTTCAGTATTTTGTGGAGATATCTGCCAGTTCTATGTACAAGAATATTTTTTCCCCTAAAATTATTATGATATCTATTTCACAATACATATCCAGAAAATTGTAGTGTTTCATAATTGTTACTTATTACTTCCAGAATTTTACTGAGATTATTCCGTAGTGAACATCTGCAATATCCTATAGGTTAAAGGAAAAAAAAATATAAGAAAGAAGACATTGGAACCTTGTGAAAAAATGCATTTAAATTCTATCTAAATATATACCAGGCTTAATGGTTACTTTTGACCTGATTTGAACATAACCGCTAGAAGTCTTGAAAGTTGAACAGAGAAGCTGATTAAATATCAGGAAGATATTATGAATGACCTTGACTTGAATTATTTTTGCTTACTCAACTATTTTCTTTTGTTTCTAATGCTATTATAAAAATGCTGAATTAACAGTCCGTTAACATCTGCAGCTTTCTTGATCTTGTTCTGTGATGGCTAATACAGGTTTTCTTCACCAATGGGATTGAAAAAAATGACCTGAAGGGAACATTTTGAAATCAGATGGAAAGAGAGAGGGCATTTTAGTGTGTATTAATTCAATACTTTTTTCTTTATGGAGACTGCTGACAAAGGTGCTAAATTAATGGTCAGCATTTATGTGAAGACTTATTCTCTATGACCTAGTTTCAAAACACAATCCATGTGACACAAGCTTCCTGATAGCCAGCTGAGTGTAATGCAATATCTTTCAAATAATACACAGGTAGGAGGGTCTTCCTAATTAATAATTAACTTCCTGAGATGTGAAGTCCATTTTCTTACTCTGTCCTTTCCTCAATACTGTCCCCAGTACCACAGTTTTTTGAAAAGTCTTTTTCTTTTAGAATTCGTAGAATACACAGGTAGGAGAAGAAGACATCAAGCAGTGTATTGGTTTTATATCTTTTGCCTGACAAAAAAAGGCAAAATCCTGACCACATGTAAACACTGGTAGAGAACTTTGGTGGATCTAGAAGACAGAAATACCAGAAGCACAGATAAGAAACCCCAGTGCTGCAATTTAATCTTGCAACCCGAATAGTGAGAATACCTGGTACATCTTAACCTTTTAAAGACTGAGAGGTTGTATAATAAAATAGATTTATTAAAGGAGGGAAGTAGTGAAGGGGAATAAGGCTAGGAAAAATAACACAGTAATGTGAAGGAGCATGGGCCTAACAGAAGTCTTTAAAATCATTTGACCAGTCACTTATTTTTAAAACTGCCAGTATGGTTAACCTACATAATACTGATGGACTACCACTTCTTGTTGACCTTTAAATTGTATGCTAATATTATATGTTATATCTATTTTAGAGCTAGGAGAAGGTTAAATTTATTTCCTTGCAAACTATCATTTATATAGCAGTGTCCCACGTTCAATTACATTTTCTGAAGTGCACTAAGTTTAATAATTCATACTTAACAGGTCTCTGATGAATACACTTTGTTGTAAACAACATGTTCTGTTTCTAAGCTGGTTAAAATTGCATCCTTTTAGTCTAATATCATGTCATGCCATCTTGCACATACTCACTCTTCTGTCCATTGACTTTAAATAATACGTGTCTACAGCTCCTTGGACAATATGTATTAAAACCATTAAGTTTGCTCTTGTAATTTAAAAGTCAGTAGGATCTTATATATAAATAAAATAATAAAAATTAAAAAGAATAGGATGTTTCAGGAACTATTACAGTTTTGTCCTAAGCCCAGCTATCTTGTTATTCTTCTAAACACAAGATATTCTGATTTCACACTTCAGCTCACATCGAATATCAAAAGATTATATTCTATTAAAAAAACGAATGCCAAAAAGAAAAGCTTTATTACTGACCTATTGTATGGTTCTTTATGCAGCAGGTGGAGAAAGAAGGCACAGCAACTGAAAAATAATTAGAAATTATAAAAGACCATTGTGAACTACCAAGAAAAAAATCCCAAGAAAAATTAAGGAGAGTTTCTAAAGAATTTAGGTTATGCAATTTTAATGGGAATTGTGCAAATAAAGTTTCTTGCAATACTTTGGTTATTTGTAGATAAAAGACTGGTATGATCTCTTTCATCATAATAACAAGATATGGAAAGGCGAAAGTTGTATACGACCTTTTTTTCTCTTATAACTAGATTGTCTAAGGTAAGGAGTCTTGTTACATTTCAATGTCTAAAGAGTGTTGTACTCAGATGTCTTGTCTCTAGGGAATTTAGAATATGAGGGAACAGTTCTGATCCTGGCCCTTAGAGGTGTTTAACTACCACATTGTCATTGATCACGTTCCTAAATTGCTCTGAAGATCTGAACCTGGCCTCATCGTCTGAAAGACATATTGTTCTCTGGGTCAATTCACTGCTGCTCTTGTACAAAATTATTGCTGCTATATTGCAAAATTATGAGCTACTGGATGACAAATAAAACAGCTGCTGTAGTTATGGAAGTCCTGTTTGAGGTCTTTGAACTCTTATGTCTTCTATTTCCTTAACTTTTTTTCATTTAAACATGTTGAAAGCAAACAGTGGAACACATGTTCTGTGAGATCCCATTTACTTCAGAAAATAACTTTGGTATCAGAGCATTGGCATCCTTTTTAATTCACTCAGCAAAAATTTGAGCAGTTGTTGTGGTTGAGGCTGGGCTGGCCACTAAAGAAATGACAGGTGCTCTGTTTAACCTCTCTCCCTCCCCCAAAAGAGAAGGGGGAGAGTTCTTTTCAACTTGGGGGTTGAAAAGAAAACGAAAACTATATTAATGAAATATTAATACTAAAAATAAAATATAATAATATCAATAAGAAAATAATGAAGTACATACTAATATATACAAAACTAATGTCGAGCTCCCAGGATGATGATCACACCACTGGCAGGCACTGGGAAAGCCCCAGACTGGCCTCAATGGTAGATGGGAGATAGATTCTGGGTCTGGATTCGGGAATGCACAGATCAGGATCAAAAGCAGATGAACAGAAAGACACCGGCCATTGAAGAAAGAGACTGACACCTTTGATCACCCAGCTTTTATTGTGAGCATGATGCAGATGGGATGGAATATCCTGCTGGTCAGTTTTGCATCACCTCCTCCCCGCAGGCGCAATCCCTCGATACTCTTCCACTTCCAACCCTCCAACTTCGTACATAACAAAGTTAGCCACCCTTGTTTGTTATATCAATAAGTGCAAGCAAGAACCTCTCTGCATTCCATTCCTTGGTATTAACTGTAAACATCAGGTTTTATCACTCTGGAAGCAGACACTGTCTGAAAAATATACCATTAATTTCAGAAAATTGTTAGAAGAGACTTAACTGAAAAGTGAAATTATTGAAAAGAAACCTGATTCTGTTCTACCTCAAGCGAGGACAGAAGTCCATCTTTATTGGCCTGAACCTTGATAAATTATTTCACACAGAATTTTTTGGAACAGTATGATCACCTTTAAAATTAATAATGTATCAATTTTGTGTGTGTCAATTTATATAATTTCTATCCACCATAAAATTACAAAGATAAAGTGATAGAGCAAAACCTGTCTTGTTACTGAAGTTGATAATAGCTTCCCTGAGCTGTCTCCACTTTGGTTTTCTAACAGAGCAGCAATTCCTGGTGTACATGGCAGATAAACTTTAGATATTATTCAGTGGAGTAGCCTGTTCAACATCATTAGCTTTTCCCCCAGTTTTCCAATACAACTTGATAGTGAGGGAGCCATTAATTTATTTCTAAAGGGAGGGCAGATTTTTAATTTTACAAAAGCATTGGGGTTTTTTATGATTGAAGGCAAGAAAAATGAATTAATTTTCCCTCCCCAAATGGAGCTTCCATGTCAATAAACTTTATATTTATGAATCTCAGATTAGTTAAACCATAAGTTTTACAAAGATACATGTTTTACTTTAGGAGTGGATTTTAACAAGCTTCAGGTGCCAAAGTAAATTAGCTGAGGAGAATATACATTCTCAAAATCTTTTCCGGGTACTTGTGAATATGGCTTCTTCTGTATTAAAACATCAATTAAGTATTTATCTTTATCTACATGTATACTCAGCAGAAGGACATGAAACTTTCTTTTACCTCAAAACAAAGTGTATACTAGCCCTCCAATATATTTATATGTCACTGTTTTGTCATGGATTTGAGAGAACACTAACTTCAAAGACAGAATGAATAAGAAAATGAATTCAACCTCTCTGTCTGAAACTCTATGGAACACAAGATGTATGAAATGAAAGTATTGGCAGCCTTTATTTTTGCTTTTTTTCTACAACATTCTATCCCACTGATGTGACTATCATATGGCATTCATGTGCCTTCCTAATGCCAAATCATTTTCAGTAATGCTTGTTGTCTCTTGATGCTCCCTTGTCCTCCCATATGCAACACTGAAATTACATTATTGCTGACATTGCCTCAGGAATAGTTTACTCCACAATTAAGACAGGACTGAATTCTACCCACTAGTATACTTCATATTTTCAATTTAAAAGAGAAAACAAGCAAACAAAAACACAAACACACTACTACATAGATGTTACCATACTGATTTCATTCTCCAAAATACTGAGAACCCTCTGTTCCTCTTTTGGCCTTTATATCAGCAGATGAAAAAGATGAATCAACAATTATCACAGGAAAGATCAGTGAAAAAGATGAGCAGATAACTTGATATTCTGATTCTAAGGCCACCAATGTCTCATTTCGGCTGCATTTTTATTACTAGTAGTAAGAGTAACAGTAGTATCCCTATTTGCTTAGAAGGTCCAATCATCATCTGTGACTAACTGTATGAAGTACTATACAGAAAGAATTAAAAAAGATAATATTTTCCTCTAGAAAATACCAACTAGAGAAAGAGATGAGCAGTGGATGTAAACAGGAAAGGATGACAAATGAGACATGGTCTCAACATACCCTCAGTTTTATATTGTGGGTTAAAGCAGACTGACAGTCAGCCCCAGCTTTGGTATGTATTTGCTTTAACTCTTCATGAATGCAAATTCACCAGAAGACAACAGAAATCTTTTCAGTTTCTGAAGTTGTTTGGGGTTTTTTTGTAGTACACAAAGGCCAAGCTAAAAACAACTCAATACAGATGACAATAATTGGCTAAAAGAGACTGATTAGAATGCATGCCGTTGAAAGATGCCTCCTCTGCTTCTGTCTTGCTTTCAGTTGTAGTCAATTTGATTTACATACACATTCACCACAGGTGTTAAGTTCTAAAAGCTTCCTTTTCCTCTCTTCTCTGTATATGTTTATCTGTTCCCAGAAGGACAAGAAGTCTTGATTGTTTGTTTACTCTGTTTATTTCCAAGGAACTGTGGATTTTGAATGTTGAAATAACCCCACATTTCACAGTAGCTATTTGAATTAAAATCCCTTCATGAAAGTGCTTTCAGCATGAGCCAAGGTGTTCTACGTTAATCTTTGAGTCACAATGAAGTATATTGACCTGTGGTAAGCCACAGAAAAAAAATATACATAATACATTTCCCATGATCAGCTGTTACTAAGTATCCATTTTTCATATTACTTTATTGTTATCAAATAATAATTTACACTGAAAGATAAATCATAGTTTTTACTCAATGCCAGTTTGTCAAGGTCATAAAAAGAGTAAGAAACTATTAAATCTTCTTCCCAATTCCCAGGCTTTAACTTTGACGCTGGCTTGTTTGCCATTCACCTTCTACATGTGACTACTAGAAAAGATAATGAATGTGTACCCAAACGAGCAAAATGATATATTACCAAAAACTTTAGTTTCATACATTATCTTTGAGGGTACAGAGGATGGAAGAATAGAAAAGAAGAGAAAGAAGGAGACAAAGTTTTCATCTTTTCATTAACCTGTTATAAAGAAATTATTTTTTACACTGCTTGAATCTTCACAGTGTCCTTGGAGGTAAATATACTGTACTTTTTCATTGCTGTAGTTGTTTTCTATATGTCACAGTCAAACTTTACTAAAAGGGAAGACTGAAGGGGAAAAAAATATGAACAAACATCCAGCCAGAAATAGTAACTGCATTAAGAGCTTGTATGTCCTGTGAGAGCTTCATTCATGTGTTAATTACACATAAACTAGGAAAACATAACATTTTGAGGAATAGCAAATTTCTTGTTAAGCTTGTCACTTAGATATTTAATCTTTCTCCTTAATAGTTCCTTCTTCATATTTGAATAAGAATATGAGACCAGGCCAAGTACTGTAGACTGCTGGAAGATATTGTTCCACAGGATGGAAACATTATTAGCTCAGAGGAAATTGTATTCCAGTAGCATCTGGTAATGTTATTTTTCACATCATATGATCATGCATGAAGCAATAAAAATACCAGGAAAAACTCTTAATCTCTCTGTCATTTTGTTGCTTCAGCCCCTTTCTATGTCCATAAAATCTCAAGCAACAAGGAGATAACAGACTGCAAAACAGGAAGATTATGATCCATTTGGATTGTATCTACTGTCATGGAAGTCAACAAAGCTACAGATGGTCACACATCTGAGGAAAGGTATAATCTTTTGATTTTATAGCTCAGAAATTCTATATGTTCTTAATTTTAGGGAGAAAGAGATACTTATTTTTTCTCCAGTTCATGTTTCACCATTGGTACTTCATCAAGTGTAAACCCTTTGTAACACTGTCTGTATTTTGTATGTGCACAAAAATGATCTTTGTGAGCCAGGGTATAGTTTGTTACAGCAAGGTTATGTGTACTATGCTGATAGTAAGTAGTTTATGCCATTAAAAACACCCTATTAAGCTACTTGCATTACCATTAAACGACACAGATTGTGGCTTCTAGAACACAAAATTCAGTAGAAGAAATTGTGTAAAAAGAAAGGGTATCCAGTTCAAATTTAAAATATTGATGCTGTAAGTGGTCATTTATCAGTCTTCCCTAACAATGTATAAATCTTGACACCTCTTGAAAACCATAGGGAGATCTGCCAAATAATTTAGCATGATCAGGATTTCTCCTAGCATTTTTTAGGTGCATCAGTAAACACTTCTTTCTCTGTACAGTTTCAACAGTGTGATGATAATAAAGGATGTTTTGATCATTAAGGACATTAAAATTCAGACTGACCATTCTTGTCAGACTTGAATGGTCTAATGTAGCTTGAAAATCTTGCTGAATATCACACTTACCCTAATTGATGAGTAGTTAGTCTCAATGAGAGGAAAAGCTATCAATGTATTAGGAAGTGCTAAGGTAAAGCAATAAGTAAAACACTGCATTAAAAGTCAGCGCACTTAGGGGCATTTTGTACTTGTGCTGCTTTTCCCATTATAAAATTTGATTTTGCTTAATGTGTAAAAATGTGTTAGTGCCTGAAAATGACAGTATATTTTAAAGTTGTAAGATTAGCCCCATGTCATGATTTGAATGGTGTTAATGGCAGTTTAATTATATTGTGTGTGAGCTCGTGTTTAAAGTTACAGATTAGTTTCACTGTAGTCGGTTGATGTTATGTTTAGCTTTTTCTCCATAGCTCCTTGACATCAAAGAGAAGGAACATCTCAGGACTTTCTTTTGTGCTATTAACATGAGAGAAAAAGACAGGTTTGAAGTCAAAATTGAAGAAAAGTCAGGTTATACCTGGCTGGTATGTTTTTGACCAAAGAAAAAGAAAAACAAAAAATCCAATTAAAAAAGTCAACTCATCCAAATGTAAACTTTTCACCAAGAATACCAGTTTTAGCAATAACAGAAAAAGGAAAAAAAAGAAACCAAAACCAAAAACAACAACTTTACAGGTGTCAGTTAGCATGACCTAGGAAACAAGACATCATCAGACAGGAATAATTGAATAGAATGACCTAGTAAACAGTCATTTTGTGAGGAGCAGACCAAGATCCAACTCCCTACTGTGTCTAACTTAGACTCAACATGATTGTACTTTGATGTACAATGAAAGAAATTCTGACTTCGGCAGAGATAGTGGGGACTTGAAGGAGAAAATAAATCTGTTCCTTTATTCTAGTCCTTATTCAGCATTCAGCTTGCTGTTATTATGCACCATAGATTTATTAACTTAGTTAATCAACCAAAAATTAAACTCCATTAAACTTTATGCCATTTCTACTAATAGGAATTTCAATATGATACAATTTTATTATAAAACAAGCTATGGCTTTTAGACATTGTGGAAATAGCAGTCCTTGCAACACTTCTAACAGCTTCTAAAATGTTTTGAGTCAAAATATGAAAATAATTTCCTTTTATTGTGGGGGCATTCTTAAAAGTTTTGCCTGAGTCTAAGTCATATTTTTCTACTTGATAGACAAAGTTTTTGAGAGTGCGGTTAATTTTTTTGGATACTCTCCAGTCATGGATACCTACAATGTATCCATACAATAGTCATCCATACAATGAAGTGTTTTTAAATATATAGTGTGTGGGTGGAATGTTTAAATATACATATAATTTTATGAAATATACATTCACATATGAGGTAAGAGAAGAAACATGTAGTTCCAAATTAGATTTTCTTCTGATTTCCAAGAAACTCCTATGCTGTTTTCTGCTTTTATTGTGTTTGATCAGATATATAAAGATTCCAATCTTATTTCATATTTCATATAATACTTATGTAAATCAAGTTATCCTCAACCAATATATTTCGGTCTGCAATTGTATGGTCTAAGTTCTCACAGACTTTTCAGTAAAAAAGACAGTACACTTTTAGCTACATTGCTATTGAACAGAGGAAGAATTCTTGGTGTGGAAGAAATGGTGCTGGGGTGTAAATATATCTTAGGATATATCTGGGACACTTACATGTCTGAGATGCTTAGTGATGCCACAGTTAAGACTGCATCTTGTAGACCTCTGGTTATCTGGTAGGCTTTCCTATTTCAGCTAAATAAATAAAATGACATTTTTATCTTTTGCAATGCACTTTTAGAGTCACAGACTATCACTAATGAGGTGAATACAATTGTGTCTCACACAAGTATTACTCTATGTAGATCCTAAAGTAGAGAAAAATTCTACATATGGGAAAATAAAATCATCCACATGACAGGCTGCAATCCCTAACTTAACACTAGATTTGATATAGGTAAGTGTTTTCATCTTTCAACTCTTTAATGATCTTAGAAGTCAATGTAATTGTATGTTTTATAATATATTTATTTCTTTTTCAGATTGACAAACTACTACTTTTCTTTATATCATACAAGAATACTTGCTCATAAAAATAAGATGCTGACGTTATATTTCATAACAGGTTTCATCCAAAATCTCTAAAAAGAAAAATAAACAAAACAAAAAACCCAAAACCAGGAAATATGAGTGCCAGCACCTGAAGGCTAAATAGGACAAAATTGTTGAGAAAAGATTTTAACTTTATAGGGAAATTCTATGAATTCACCCCCTCTTTCAAAACAATAAAGAAAACAATTAAAAAGGAAGCTTTTTTTTTTCCTCTTAATTCTTAGGGAGAAGGAGAGGTTTCAGCTGGTATCATCAAATTTCATGAGTCCTGCAGTGATTGTATTAACCTACTTATCAGAATTAGTAGGCTTAGAAAGGCCTATACTATGTCTTGATGGGGATACAAGCTAGTAGGGTAAGTACACTCAGTTTATTCTTTTGAACAAAAAATATGAGTCATAATGTCCACTGTTTAACTCTGTTGAGTTCAGATTTTTCAATGGTCAGAGGAGTAACAAGTCTTGACCTAAATCTTCTTCAAATGGGTTAACTTTATGTGGATTTTCTCAGTGACACTCTGAAAAGCGCACACTTTTCAAGGCGCTTAGAAATCTCAATTTTAAATTAACCTCTTCAGTTGTCATATGGAGGAAGAAAAAAGCTGTTGGAATTTCGCTATAAGATGGGAGTGGTTGCAATGTTTGACATACTTTTTAAAGAGGACTTGTGGCCTCTAGTTAGGTACTGGAAATTTCCAGAAAGTTAAATAAATAAATAAAATAGGAAGTCTTTTTAAAAGGCCTTTCTAATTAATTTTCTCAGATAACTTCATAACCTTTCCAGGACATAGAAAATATTTTCCTCTATATAGTCAGTAGAATATACTTTATGGCATTAGGCTATGCAATATAAATAACACTGAAAGAAAGAATTTTAACTAGATTATAAGATGTGAAAACCTATAATGACGGTAACTTATGGAGGGCATTATATAGTATGTGTATTATGTAGACCATATGTATATACTTTAGCAACGTCTGTCATCAAACATCAGGGATTTCCACCTTACTTTCTTACGGCAATAATATAATCAATAGGCAACAAATTTACTCTATTATTTTAGAACTGTGCAACAGATAACATACATATGCAAGAATTTTCGTGGTTTTAGATTAAAGCATATTTCTCTCCATAGAAAATATACCAAAACAACCAAACCCTAACATAGTTTCATAACAGGAGAGCTTTTTAATTTTTTACAGATATAGAAGGTGGTAAAGCAGGGGAATCGTGCTGTTTACTCTAAGCCACATCAAAATCTCCTTTGAGTGTTATGTGCTAAAATCAGCTTTTTTGACATCTTAATCCAGATGCATGAGTTATCTTTCCACAAACAACAAGGAGATTAATAAAAAACTGTTCTCTCAGCACCTTGCTGATTTAGTAACTGCTTAACTCTTGCAGCATATCTCACTGTCATTAAACTACATACACGTGGCTCATTTTGGGTTTTTTTAATTTTTTTTTTATTGAAAATCTTACATGTATGACTAAAAGTCATGGGTGATGTCTTTCAGTTCCATTACAAAATCTTTCTCATATATATATATATACCTATATATATATATTTAATACAACCGGAAGCAAATCTACTGAATTATGAAACAATGATTGTCTACCAAAATGTAACTCAAATTAAAAATGTTGCAGATAATTAAAATTATTTT
This sequence comes from Calidris pugnax, assembly GCF_001431845.1. Classification (NCBI taxonomy): domain Eukaryota; kingdom Metazoa; phylum Chordata; class Aves; order Charadriiformes; family Scolopacidae; genus Calidris; species Calidris pugnax. The sequence continues at coordinate 15,413,108 of NW_015090810.1, forward strand.
GTTTTCTCGGATGGAGCTGAAGGCCACTTTCACATAGTTAATTGATAATGCTGGGCTGCAAAAATTACAAAGCCTTAATGATAATTTCTCATCTTCCAGCCTGGTGTCACCCATACATTAGGATTTTAGTACAAGGATCCTTCTTTCAGAAAGAAGTACTTTTAGACTGAGCATCATCCTCTATGGAGTACCTTCTATTCACAAACACAGTCCTGCAAACAATTCTGTACGCCTCAGTAATTGCAGGCAAGTCAAGTCATTTCAAGTCAGGTACAAGTGAAAAAGTTTGCAGGAGCCTAGTCTAACTTAGGAACTCATCTACAGATTATCTAAAACAAAACAATTTGAAATAATACTTAAAACCACTATTTTACTTGAATATATTCCTTATTATCTAGTAATAAATCATGAAAGATGAAGTATAAATATAGTCAGAATCATAAAAAAGTTGTCTTATTCTAAGAAATCCTACTTCAAAATCATACAATATTTTAACCAATAGCAGTTGTCCTTCTGTTTTGGCACTCTTGAACCAGCGTAGAAATTATGTGTAGTGAGTTAACACCTTTGGGGAAACATACTCATGTGCAGCAGGATCTAAAGATGATTTCTGGAGTTAATAGTATTACATTGCTTAACATAAGAAAGAAATTGAAAAGAGTCTTTTACTGTGATTCATCAGCAGCAAAAGAGAAAGGGAAGGAGAAAAGCAAAGTGTTTAGAGTCTTTGAAGCATACAGCATACTTAACCTTCAAAATTAAATCTTGCATTAAAGACACTCTCAGCTATCTCTGTAGTCTTCTTTCCAAAAATTCAATGTACAAATATTTTATTTAAATGTCTCAGACTTTGTAATGGCTCAGAAGAACAATTGCATGTCCTTGTAGCTGCTCTCCTTTCTGAGAGATGAATGGCGGGTGAGATTACTTTACTGTAATTTCTCCATTTCCATGCTTCATTTCCTACATTTATCTGAGACCGGAGAAAAATCAGCATGTTCTGACAAGTCTAATACCATGAGGCGGTAAAATGGACCTGAATTTAGAGGAGATTGGAGCTCCAAAATAAATATAACACTTTATGACAAATAATAATAAAAAAGGATAAACTCTCCTGTACAAATCAGAAGAGATAATAAAAAATAGCAAATAGATAGCAACTTCTTTTCTATACCTACATGGGCATCACAAAACCTTTCAGCTATAAGAATACCCCTCCATATTTCTCATTTTATGTGGTTTGTAAACTACTTCAGTAAGTTGATGACAAACATTGTGGAATTTCTTTGTACAAACAGTAATTTTTCATAAAACTACCCAAAAATTACAGAGACTTCTAATTAAATAGCTCTGAGAACAGAGAAAAGCAAAAAAAAAAAAAGATCTGCTGGGCTTTTTTTTGTTTTCATGTCTGTCCTTCTCCTTTTTGACCTAGCAAGCCGCATGCAGCAGCACTGCAGAGAAAATTTGTTAAAAAACCCTTACATCTGTAAATACTACACATTGTAATGTTATATTGAACTATATATTATATTTGAAAATTTGTTTCTTCTGGCATTTATCCATACCAGAGACTCTGTGTTCTGGATATAGCAATACTGCAAAGGCATCTACAGAGTATCATTGGCTCATTGAGGTCACAGTGCATAACATACTCCTGAAAGTGAGTTGCCTCTGCAGGTATCTGAGGGTTGCTATCTATTTGAACGTGGCTGAGCATTTCATTTTATCAAAAATGCCACCAGATGCTCATATTCTGTGGGGTCAGTGCAGTCCCTAGGACAAGTCTAATGAAGGTATGTTCCAGCAAGGCAAAAAAACCTAAAAGGTTAAAAATGGAGAAATATTTACAACTTTCTTCAGTCTGTAAGGTTGAGTTTTCTGGTTTAGTATTCTTCAGTGCATTTTCAGAGAAAGGTTCCAAGGCTATGAGTATAAGCAGTCTGGTCCAGTCCCATACATATCCGCCAGCCTTTTAAAGCGAGGGCCCCAGTCACTGAGGTAATCGTAGTTCTGGTCAGAGTTTGAGCTGATCGAATCTAAAGAACTGAGTGACTCTGCCACCGAACCATTTCCCTCAAATGCATATGTCTGCAAGGAGTCGTAAGGTGGTGCGCAGGGGTCCACATCAGCTTCTTTTAGTCTTTCCCAGATAAATTCCCTAAAAATGACGTTATCTGGGATGCTTTTAAAAGTCGGTCTGCTCAGGAACTGAATCTCAGGTGTCACGTCCCTTCTGGTCTTGGTGTCTCGGATAATATTGAGGTTTCTCAAGGCAGCCATGTCAAAAGCCTCGGTGTCTTCTTCTCCACCACCCTCATCATCATACCTGACAATGTTCTCTCTGATATCTCTCTCTTCATCAAAAATGAGGGGCTCTTTTTTCCGTCGCCTCATGGTGACAATCAGCAAGACAAGAACTGAAACACAGAAAGACTGGAGTTTTAGCAATGCTGAAGCTTCCTTATATTTTTTCTAGCAGTGGAAGTACTCATTAATTTATATGGCAAAGACCCAAGGACATAGGAGGCAATTTATGCAGTTAGATTTGAAACCTAGCAGCTTCTGAAACAGCTTTTAAACCATAAGCTTTTTAGACATTAAAGAATCTATTTCCAAAACCATTCTGGATTAACATCTTCATCTCTAATTCTATCTCATATGCTGTCCACTAAACATAAATTTTAAGGCTGGTTCAGTCTGACTATTACAAACTCACAGCCATGAAATAAAAAAGGACCTTTTCCTGAACTCTTAATTGGCCAAGCGATAAAAGCACATTCATAAAGTCACTGAATAGAAGTTAACAACCGTGGTTAGGGAAGTGACTGAATTAACACATATGCCCAAACTCTGCTGAAAAAAAAATGTTAAAAAGTCATAGATTGGTGAACACTGAATTGTTAAGCAATGTGTAAAATAAGAGTTCATGCATTAAAACTATTTCTATATAAGATCTCACTTTCCTATAAAATGCAAAGTACTATACTTCAGGTTTATGAATTACATCTAATGTGAACTGCTAGGGCTGGAGTTTATTGGATGAGCCAGTGCTAGCAGTGTAATTATTTTTTTAATTGTAATCCTTAAAGTTTCTCTCAGCTTGAAAGGTAATACTAAGTTGCAGTGACAGCGAAAAGAACTGGGAGAAATTAAGTCAAGTCTCCTCTTGTTCAAATGTAGTTTTGGTAGAGAAACTTCATTACAGACATACAAAATATGAAACCAGTAATATGAATATTGCACCCATCTGTGGGACATGATGGAGTGTGAATTGACCTCCCACAAAAATACTAATACTGTGTTGTAGCATCTGGATAACATTTTCTGAGTTAATGATACTCCTAGAAATTAATAGGCATCACTAGGAGTATAAAAATAACAGTACGTGGAAAAGTGTCATTCCACATTCAATTAACCTTTTCTGATTTTATGTTTATTTTTAATCTTAAGAATAAGTGACATGCATTCATATGTCTAAGGTTTACAAAGTTTACTTACAGTATTTTTATATGCCAACTAAATGCTGTATAAACATCTGGAAAAGCAAAAGTTGACAGAGATAAAATTAAGCTTAGGCTTCCCTCATTAGTCTCAGAAGTTGCCTCCATAAATTTTGTAATGTAGGGCTAACATTCTTGAAAGCCCTCCTTTTCATGAAGGAGTTTTTAAATCAATATCAATCTAGTCATCATGAGGCATGGTTTAATATTGGGGGTCACGTGGTTAGAATAAACCAGTCATGGCAGTCAGACTGAACATGTAGAAAACTGTATCACACATCTACAGATGTTACGGTACTATGTGGAATTGACTAAAGTGTAAGATGACTTTAAAAGTGGACTTTTTGCAGATATTTTTATTTTTCTTTGGAGCCATGGAGCCAAGTTCCATTTTTTTCTGAACTTTTTGACAAATATATTAGGCAATATTTTTCCTCCTTTTTAAAGTTGCTAGGAGGCACACATCTAATGATCCATCTACTAACAGATGCCTTGTGACTCTATATTACTGCAGCATCAGCAGCACGCTTTCACTTTTTTGCTCCTGGCATCTTCCTCATTCGTGCTTTACGTACTGAATTCAGAAACCACCAGTTTGCGGCATTTTTCTTTGAACAATATTTACATAAGTAGTTTGACAATATAAGATTTTGACCTTTAAAGTGGCTTTTGTGAAATTTCAAAACATTCTGATATTTGTATAATACAAATTGAGCTGTGAATTCTACAGCAGAGAACATAAAATTGTCATCACAGAGACAACAATTGCACTCCACTCTTAATGCTTTTCCTTATTATAAAAAGTATTTTGAAGGGAAAGAAAAATTAGCTTGCTGACAGTAAAAATATACATTTAAGCTGAGATTTCTATTGACATAAATTTTCAAATAATATTTTTATATTTACTGCCACAATTTTTATTGCCACGTAAGTAAGCAGCTAATTATTTTGTTTACTCAAGTGTAAATGCATATTCACACCACTGTCCCTCTTAGCATACCTCAGTTTGAAAGTTAAACACCTGCTAATAACTGAAAATTATGCAACTTAGTAGGCAGGTCTGCCTAAAGGTACAATAAAAATCAAGATATAATGAATGTTTTATATAGTATTCCTTTTATGTCCCACAATTTCTTGAAGCCAAGAAAAATATGGAATCTTTGTGAAGGTTAAATATTTTAGCATTTAGATGGCTTTATGAGATTATTAATTTCTAGGCTTTCCAACAACTGTGAACAATAAAGTTTAATCTCTAAATGAACAAAGCTGTAGCTGTAGTGCTAGAACTGCAGAGATGAATACAACCCCCAAACAAATTTCACTGATATCTAAATGAAGTAAAATTAGTTTTAAAGCTTATGTATTTCTCATGAAGTCATGGTCAGTTTTTTCTCCAACATGTATCAGTAAGTAGAGATTAAGTCAGTAATTAGTGAGTGGCTGAACACCTACAAAATGTAATTTTTCGCTTATTAGAGAAGAAATAATGGAATGGAAAAGCTTTAGGGCCATACGTACTGCACATTGATGCCACAACTTTGGTTCCATACTACTACACTGAACCCATGCTGAAGAGTTGAAATGTCAATGCTGGTTTCATATGTAATTTAACAAATAAATTGATATTAGAAGTAACTAGTCATAAAGACTGAATAATCAGAACTAATAAAGACAGATCTAAACTAACCTTTTTGTTCGGATTTACCTAAATTGTTAGAAATGTTGATTTTGTTTAACAGGTACAATAGCCAAGAGAAAATGTCATTTGTGTTACATTACCTGTGGTAATATGTAGTTTTACCCTTGTGTCAGTATAGATGTAATCAGTAGTTTCAGTCCACCTTAATCAGTCTTTAAACAAACACCTCTGAATAGAAAATGGATTTCTGCTTCGCTATTATGAAGTGTGCTTTGTGGAATTATTATGATCTGGTAAAAAGTCAGGTTTAGGTCACCTGAGCATATTTCTCTGTTTTAGTATTAATCTTTCCTTTTGTACTTAAGGCAACTGCAACATAATTGGAAGGAAGTCATAAAAGCCCTGAGACAACCTGAGGGAGAAGACTACATGCAGAGCTATACAGTAAGGGACAGAGCTAAATCATAAGCATTATCATGCAGTGTATACGCTATACCCCTAAGCCTGGCATTTACTACAGCAATAAGCCCTATCAGCTGCAAGCAAATCTGCACATTGGTTTATGCCTTAGGTCTGTCATGATTCATAAAGCTGAAGACTGGAGATACTCAGCCATCTAAGCAGCACACTAATAACCTATTTAGTTATACCTTGCAGTTGCCAGTAGAGTCAGGCGAGATTTGGGAATTACTGAGGCCAAGACTCAGGAAATCTGCATTTAATTCCCAGTTAACAAGCTTCATATACAAGTGTTGTTTAATCCATTTGGACTGATATTTGCAAAGGACCGTGACCTTTAGATGCTCACATTGAGTGACCCTATAACTTTCAGAAAACAGCTTTTGCTTTGCATACTCAACCACATTTTAAATGACCTAACTTGGATACGCCCAAATTAAATCAGTTATAGATTTATCACTTTTAAAAGTGCTAGACCAAAACTCACACATACTACATAGTCACATGCTGTACACATTTTACCTATTTAGAGAATAAGATCCCTATGACTAGGCCTGTTTCTTCTTCTTTACAAATCACACAAGTATGTGTGCTGACTAAATTAGATTATTTATTTATTGTGATAATAATAAAAAAATCCTCATCTTTCAACTGAAAAAATAATAATTTAAATCTGTATTTTGAAGTTTAATCAATGTATTATTAACTTGTAAGCTCTAGTACAACACTAATAGGAGGCTTTCTTTAGTGCTTCTAAGAAAATAGGTGGTACTAATAGATTATATTCAGAAGTATGGAAGAAAAAAATCATGAAAAAGCATTATGTCAATCTAGCTTTCGATTGTTTCAATATAAAGAAAATCTTTAACCTCTCAAATATGATTTGGTTATCATTCTTTTTTTGTGTGATTTTATATACACATTTTATGCTAAACACTTGTTACAAAAGCAATTATTGTGTCTGGAAGATGCTAAGTGAAAAACAAATTACCTTGAATTAAATTACCATATAATTTTCAGAGGAGTAAAAAATTTTCTACTCCTCTGAAAATTATCTACAGTCTAAAATGAATACAAACTAGCTTTTCATGTGCTTTTACAGAATGAATTGCAAGCACCTTTTTTTTTTTTTTAGTTTTTCTTTAAAACATAGCCTCACTGCAGAGTGAATAATTATAAAACTGTTTTGAGTAATTAACAAAGTACTGAAACTTTCTTGCAGAATAAAACATAGAATGTAATCTCCACCAGTCAATATGAGGAAGGAGAAACATTTTGGTAAAATGCTTTTAAATTTTAAAAAATATTTTACTTTGAAAAACTAGTCTACACCATGTTATATGTTATTATAATGAATTAGAATTATTTAGTAACCCTCTTCCTTCTTAGTATCAGTGAGAACATTGCGCTTATCTAAAACTGATTTGTTACTTAAGTAGTAACACTAAGAAATCCCACTGAGACAATCTGATTCTTGGTGAAAACAAATGGTTATTTATTATACAAAGGAATCTACGAAGCAAGAACAAATATCAAAGTACATCATACTAACTTGCAGAAGAGCTTGTTGAGAATTCAAGATATTAGTGTCAGAATGCATGTATCCATGATACTTATGCAAATCTCATGTCTCCTCCACTTTACAACTGTCACTCACATTGAGATGACATTGATGAATGTGACTGAATTTGCGCTGCATGTTAGTTTTGGGTCAGAAAATTATTTTGACATCGTAGCCTGTCTCCTCTTTTCACTGATAAACTCTTACACAAAGAGGTGCCTTGGTCCCAGCCCTGGAATCACTTGCCAACAGCTGAAGCTTACTTTTTATGCTGTGCTAGTGGATCTTCAGGATTTTTTCTCAGGAATGGATGTGAGAAGAAAAAGGGAGAAAGAGAGGGTAAATTCCTAGTAGTACTACTATTCAGCTGCTTCCAAAAAAATGTCTTCTAGGAAGAAATGAGAGAAGAAGAAAGGCTCTGGGACCAGACAAGGAACAGCACTTGACTGGGGTTTCACTGGGCAGCAGTGATGTGTAGGCACCTCTTCCTTGTGAAGACTGGCACCTGGCTGGGAACAAAACAGCAGCAGGATACAGTACCAAAATGAAGGACTCGAAGCCAGGCTTAGCATACAAACATACCCTAAACTGTGCCTCGAGCTTTGAACTGTACCCAAAAAGGAACAGTTTAGATTGGAAGTGATGACTGCACATAGAAACGTCTATTTGGATAAACAGTGGTGATGAATCCAGACAGCTGATTTTGGAAGTACAATTCATTGGCAAATTAAATCAACGATAAGGTGGTCGTATGCCAGATTCCTCTTCAGTGCACAGGGCATTATTCAAACACTATGTTATGTTCAACACTATGTTATTCAAACACATGTTCTATTCTTTACCAAATGCTTGTTTGACACACTCTAAAAATGACCGGAATAAAAACACAGGTTTCTTGATTTATTGGTTGTATTTGAATCCTGGTGTACTAAGTAGAATAAGCAAGTTTTTGTCTGGTAACATGCTGTGTGTCCACTCAGTGCTCTTGTTTAAGATATGTGACACCTATTTAAGAAAAGCTTATTCCCAGGCTAGGCTACAGTAGTTTTTTATGCAACCTTCAGAAACTCCCTTTACATATATAACAGAAATTGTGACATTTCAATTTGGGATTAAGTAATTGCTAATGTTACAGAACTTTTCTTCTTAAGTATATTCGACCAAAGTTTTGAATGGGTGTTTTTCCAGCTGATAGAAAAGAATCTTTTGCATATCTTTTTGAACTCTACCATTTAACTTCATGTCCAAATAAAGTTTATTTGGGTGTATAAATGGCCTAGAAATGCTACTAGAAAAACAGTATTTTAAAAATGTTCATTAAAGCATTTGGCAATCATTTCTTTCCATTTCTCCTTTAACCTATGCCTACGCTTTGAGTGACTTTAAACAATCTTATGTTGTTAGGTTTTTTTGTCACAAAGATGGAAAACTCTGGAAATCCCACCTCCTAGACAGAGCTTTTGAGTAAATTGGTTGGGTTAATTGCAGAAGTAATGATTTTTCTTACTCTGTAACAACAACGCAAGAGGATTTTCTTTTCTGCATCCTTTAGAAATGTTTGTGGCAGAAGGGACTTTTCCTTCTAATGGTTTACAGTGAGGTGAATCAAAGTCAATAAGAAGAGAAATCCATACATTGTTGAAATAATGCCATGAACAGAAGCGTGGATGAAAGTCTCTTGATTTGACCTATCCAAATTACTCGGATAACAGTGACAGATAAATCACCACTGGGATTTTACCAACCTGAGGAGACTATGGTCTTTCCTTGTCCCTTAGACTAATACATAGAGCCATGGAATAGAGAAATCTCTCCATTGATAACATCACTCAAGAAAATTCTTGTGTGCTGAATCTATACCCTTGTTAACATTTGAACTTTCTGACAAAAAGCAAAGCCGCATTTCTGCTCTCCTGCACCTCCACCCCGCAGGTTGATCCTTCATCTTTACCCCTTGATTTGGGCCTTTTTATGTTGTAAACACTTTATTTAAGGACTAGGTATGAAATAATAAATGCTGACCAAACTAGGATTTTGACACTGTTCCACCATTTTCCACTGTCTTTTATCTAGTCGTAGTTTCACTGCACAACATAATCCAACTGTGCTACCAGTTGCAGAAGTAACAAAAGATCAATCTGTAGAAGATATTCAATTAAATATGACATGCATCAGTAAATTACATCTGTTGTATTTTCTGAATGTCTTTTGCTCTAAGCAAATCAGTAAATGGTTAAAAATAGTTATGTTTCTGAAAAAGGAACGCACACTGATACTGGCTATACCAAGAGTAGGCGGAACCAAATACTACCATAAATTACATTGTCTGTCTCTTAAATATTATATTTGATGCAACTGATCTTTTTTTCTTTTACTACTATTTCATACATACATCTGGAGGCAGTTTGACATAGAAGCAAAGTATGTGAACTATATTATCCCAAACTATAGATTTTGTTTCTGTCATGATACAAAATCCTGTTCTGCCGGCAATATTAGGCATTTCTGTTTACAGAAATTGAGGCAGGGCGAGGGGGGAGATGTTGAAGCTTATATACACACACATACACGCATATATATATATTTCTTTTGCTACTATACACTGAATGGAAAATAAGGATAGCAGGAAGAAGACATACCTAGCAATGTCAAGACGCAAGCCAATATTGCTATCAGAGCTCCAGTGCTAAGTCCCGCAGGCAAGATATACGCTTCTGCATTGCATGTCTGAGCAATACCATCTGCATCACAATCACAGACTCTGATGGTGAGGGTATTGGTGCTACTAAGTGAAGGTGATCCACTGTCCACAATGAATATTGGCAAGTAGAAAACAGACTGCTCCTGTCTTCGGAACCCATTTCTTCTGGTTAATACTGTTGCAGTATTATCTAGATAAGGGAATAAAAACATAAAAGACTTATAAAGAAAAAAAGACTTAAAAGACTTTATAAACACTTGTATATTATTTATATTATTTCTGGTCGTCTATTTTTGAAGCTGCAGGGAGAGGATTATTTGAGAAATGATACCAAAGAGGTCTATTTGGTTTTAGTTAAACTCACAGTTCCACACTCTCGAGAGACAGTTGAAGATGAAATCATTATAAAAAAGAAAAAAATTACCCTTCAGTGATCAGATTAAGTATCTCTATATCTGTTTCAGGTCTAATTTCCAAGGATCTGTTTCAATTATTTACAGATATAGATTTCATATTAATGGAAAAGATGAACGTATTAATAGGAGAATAAGTTCTGAAGACCAGTGAAATATTTTTTGAATGAAAAAAAATCCAGTTAGTGCACAAATACAGGTAATTGCACATGTAAGAAAGACATGCACTTGTTTTCAGTCTGACAGTCAAAGTGACTAATATAATCAATCTAAAATACGTGGCTCGATGCTGCTCTGAGTTGGGTGATTGAAAAGTCCATGTGTTCCAGAAAACATGTGCAAAACTCACTGTGTTCAATACAGGTTGACAGCTCCTGAGAGGTAGGGAGTTACATCTCCTAGAATGCATAGAAAAGGTCGGTCGGTCGGTCGGTCTATCTATCTATCTACTTATCTATCTATTAATAGACAGATATATCAATAGTCCTGTAAAGTTATCTTATTGTGTCATCTATTATGACCTATCTGGAAAAAATATGCAAGAACTTTTCTATATAGCATCAGATGAGATATGCATAAAATTAACTAACATTGAAAGAAGCAACTGCTGCTGTGTTGATTTTACTGGTATTGGAAGTCTATTATTACTTTTTCCCAATTATAAGTTCTCTGGAAGGGGGCCTGTCTTTTTATTAAATACTTTACAGTACTTTGAACAATGTTAGATTTCTGAACTGAGTCTTATTCTAATGCATTTTTATTATTTTGATTATTATTACTATTACAGTCTGTCATTTCGAACTTCAAGCTGCTCATATGAAGAAAACAAAGCATGTCAGTAACTACATGCAGGGTAAGGCAATAAATAGCTGCATGAGAGAACTTTATTAGTCATGTTATACTTAGTGAATGTTCTTCAAATTCTTCTGTACAAACAGTATACTTTAGTCCACCATATGTCTGTTTTTCTTGTTTTATTAATAAAGTTGACTTTGTAGATCTGGTTTAGTACTGATCCATAAAAGAGCAATGCAAGAGTAATATAGTGTCTATTTAGTTCTATTTGCTTCAGCTAATAGCTAAACTGACTGATACATGCTCAGCTGCCCTACTATGCAGTGCAACTAATGAGAACACTAATTGGAGTGTGTTTTAACTAATAGAAACGTGATGTCAATGGGAGTCTTTGCAAAAGTCTTTAGGGAAATAGTCATAAAAAGACTGTGTAAATATTGTAGGCAGCTTCCATTATCAAAAGCATTCTTCAATAGCTGGTATACTTACTGAAAAGAGGCATTTTTCTAAAAAAAACACCCCCCCCCCCAAAAAAAAAAAAACCCAAACCCAACCAAAAAAAAAAAACGAAGAAACTCCTCATGATTTACCATTCACTCATTTTTTATGCCCTAAGTTACATTAATAGAACATGAATTCCTGGACATTTTTCAGTCACTGCCCCAAGGTAAAATCTAATTTAGATAAAACCCTACAAATACAAGGAAAAATTGTGAGAAGTGTGACTTAAGGAAAAAAAAAATTAAAGGTGCTCTGTTTGGCTGAAGGCTTTAAATGTTTCAAACAACATCTTAATTCCCTTGACAAATAATGTACAGATAAAATTATTTTGCAGTATGATTGTAGTTCGATTTATGTCCTTACCAGAATAAAAAATTAGGTAGGTCATAATCAGCATGGTATATTTGAAATGAAAGATGTTAGTTGTGATTATTTACCCAAATAAAATGTCCTTACCTTTGTTGTCCTGCAGTGTAAAATTGTGGTTATTTGCTGCCTCCGCTGTTAAACTGAAGTAAAACTGATGGCCATTTGGTGGGTCATCTTTATCAATTGCACTGATTTTCTGGATCACCTGTTTTGAGATATATTGGGTTTCATCATTTGGCATGGTAAGAAGCATGAATATGTATGTACATTGTATAATGCTTCTATTACTTATAAAAGTACCAATCCTCCATTAAGTCCTGCTCATATTGCATTTTGGTTTTCTAATCTCCTAACCATGTACAGATACTATTAAAACTAAAATGTGACTCAATACTTTATTTTCTATGTAACAACTTTATTGGCCAAAAGCAATGATCTGCAGGGCCTGTGAGAACGTTAGGTCCTGTCATTCACCAGGGCTTGGAGTAAAAACTACATAGCAGTGGAAGAAGTGTATCTTCCGGATGGCCCTTGCTGTAGTTATCAGTGGCTGCAATCAATGTCATAAACTTTCGCAAGGAGAAGATTATATGCTTTTAAGCATTTTAATGCATGTATTTTTAAAAAATATATATAAAAACCCCAAGTCATAAGTATATTAATATTTTCTGCGTTTTCTTTTTTATTATCGTGATTATTTTTCCAATTTTATTTCTTAAAACTTCGTCAAAATCTACCTCTTAAAAAAGTGTCACCATTGTTTAAAGCCCATAAAGAATGACTACTCAGAGCTAACAGTTCTGATTATATCACACAGAAAACAAACAGGTTCTGCAATAAGAACACACATATTCTGTGTTACTCATGGACACAAGCTAATAATCATAGTGTTTTGTGTTAAGTATGTAAATTATGCTATGATTTTGAAATGTGCAATAAACAACATCTGCCACAAGAAGGACAATATTCTGGGAAAAGACACAAAAGTGCAAAGTCTCCCATGCAGATTCTGTGTGGGTGAAACATCTACTAGTTTTCTGGAAGAGAGAAAGAGAATTTTTTTTTTTCTGAAATCCTACAAAGTGGAGAGGAAACATCCATATATGAGAGACACCAAGGATAACCAACACCTGTTACTTTCAGTTGGGTCTACGACTCCTTGGAAGAAATTTGGGGGGTTAAAACCACTGGGTAATACGATAGGAATACATTTCCCTTGTGTAATTTTGGCCTTATGACCCATACATCCTAAGGGAAATAAAAGTGTGTACTCATTTTAGGAATGGTAGACCTTCAGTCTCCAAATAACCTCTGTGTTCCTAGTAAAATTAGGAAATACGTATTCTTAATATTATTCAAAATTAAGTGAGTTTAGCAAAATATGTCCAATTTTACCAGTATCTTCAACAAGTAATTTTTACACCTGAGTCTTTCTCTTCAGAGGTATGGTGAAGACATTAAGGTTTGATTAATATTTGTTTGTGCTGCACATCAAAACATCATTTTTGCTGGCATAAGCTGATTATATTTTATCTTAAAGCTGGCAGACTTTCATAAGGAATGGCTGCTTATCTGATAAAAATAAACATAAAAAACTACCAAGCCATACCTGACCAGGTTGAGCATTTTCACAGACAGTTGTCTCATACTCCATGGCAAACTCAGGAGCATTGTCATTGATGTCAAGGATAGTAATGGCTACATAGCCTCTCCCAATCTGTGCTGGATTCTCTACAGCAAAAGAAGCCAACAAAACAATCAAGATGAGCTCCATGCAAGTCATTCTTTGGGTCAGTACCTTTTCTTTTGCATTCTTCTTTTGCCTATACATGTCAGATCAATTACAGTCCCTCCTAGAAAGACAAAGGAAGCTGTGGCTTGATCTTCTGGACCTAGTGGAAACAGTGTTTATGTTTTCCAGCAGCTTCAATTAAATTACAATTTTGCTCTCAGGTTAAAATGGAAAATCTATCTCATGAATCACAGTGTTGAAACACATCATAAGGAAGGATAAGAGCAAGAGGATGTGAAACCATTGCTAGGCAGGTATAGCTAGCCAGAACAGCAACTATTCATATCAGAAATAGCACGGTTATCATGTGTTAAAGAAATTTTTGTTGCAAATCTGATCTATCAGGCTATTAAGAAGTTAAAAACAGAATTCCATCAGCTACATATAACAGAAAAAAGAGGAAGCTGTATTCCCAAGCAAATCCCAAAGTGTTTAAAGTACACACATAACTATTTCAACACTGTCATTAACATGTTGAACATCTTAACTACGAATCACATTCTTAAACTGATGAACATCTCTAACTATAATATGAATCTATTCAGGGTCCAATGTCATCATTTAATCTTAAACAGTAGATATTTTTGGACCAAGCATAAGGAACATCAATGTGTGCTATACTTATTTGTCTAGATAACGCTTCTGTTTTGGAGCAGGGGAAAGAGAGGTTGCATTACTTTTTTACCAAAATTGGTGATAAAATGGTGATGGTTGGACTAGGTGATCTGAAAGGTCCCTTCCAACTTAGGCAATTCTATTAGTGATAGAGCAGGACAGAATGGAAAACTATACAAACCTTCAAATAGGTATCTATCTTTTTATAGGGTACTCCAATCACATTTTAGTAAATATTTAGTAAATATTTTAAGCAATGCATCCAAATGTAGATCACGAAGTGTTTTGTTCTAGTTTTGTCTTCCACATGTGAAATACTGGAGGAGGAACCAATTTTGACACCAAATTTCTGACACTTTTTCTTCTGCTGACCTAAGATTATTGAAAGCCAAGCAGGCCATGAACATAAATTGAAGCATTGTAAGGTATCTATCGCTTGTGCTCCTAGACTCTCACTTGTGTCAGGTATGCTCCTTGGCTACCTTGTCAGTCTTGTTACTATCCAGGAAAATTTTTGGTGTCCATTCTGGCCTCCTAGACAAAAATTTTACTCCTGAGAATACAAGATAAATTCATATAGACACTAAATGGGAAATGTTAGCTTTCAGCTTAAAGATTAAATTAAGCTCACTGAAAGTAATAAGTGAGTTTTTAAAATAGCAGGCCAGAGAACTGGTAATTCTTTTATTACCAGAGCCCAACAGAGTAGTAATAAGGTTCGAAATTTGAAGAAATAAATTCTTCAAATATAAAGGCAAAACCACATAGTTTTTCACAGAATGTATTCAGAGCTGAGCTAGTTCAGGTTTATTTTTATTCTTCAAGACTTTTCATCTTACACCAGAGAAGGTACCAAGTACAAAATATCCTCTACATTCTTACCTTAGAGTCAGGAAAGTGAAACCACATAAGCATTCACATTCTCTTTCCTACATATCTTTAAAGAATGCTGTGGTTGACCAACAACAATCAACCCTAAGTGAGCTAATTGCTTTCCTCTATAGTCCATATCACTTTTCCTCTAATGATACTTGGTCTGAGACTGCTCACTTAACATATTTCATCTTTCTTTGTACTTGTTTTTCAGAAGTCAAAAGACTACACAAGGTATGAGGCAAAGACAAGAGCCAAAATATAATCAGTTGTATTTCTTAATTCTGATCACACAGGTTTCTTTTACATTGAGTAAGAAGTTATTTTTATCTCCCATGGTTTGAAACTGTCATAATTTCTCTGAATGCAGCTGGTCACAACCAAGCCTGAAGTTTTACACACAAAGAGCCAATAAAATCTTTAAATTATTACTTACGACTCTCCATAGCCAAAACTGTGATATTATGAACAGCATTAGTTTCCCTGTCCAAAGATTTGGCAGTTGTAATGACTCCACTGTTGGCATCAATATTGAAATACCTCTCCAGGTCTGTGTTTCGATCTATTGAGTACCTAGGTGAGGATGAAAGAAAAATTTTGATTTATGTTCAATTACAGCTTGTTAAAATTTTTCATTGATTTCTTACTAGAGAGAAAGACTTTCCACTGTTTCCCCAGTTTGAGCTTTGTTTTGTCCATTATCTCTGGGGTGTCGAGAGAAGCAAAGCTGTATGCAAAGGCGTTACACAGCAACCTGTGCTGACAGTGGTGGGCTCCATTCCCACAGTGTCCTCTTAAGTGAGGATATAGATATTCCCCTCTCTTTTCTTTCTTTGTCTCTGCTGTAAGGTGATCTTTCTTTCTTTCATGGAATAACATCCTCCTGAATGCCATCTAAGGAGAAGGTGAGTTGGAAGTTTGCAATGTGGCTGTACCAGCTGGGCGCTGCTCACACTGGGGCTGGCAGTTTGAGCACAGAGCTTTCTACCACCAGCATAAGAGCTCCCAAGTTACCCAGAGTTGGGTTACTCAGGGATAAAAAGGAAATTGCACAGATTAGGTCAAGGGACAACATGTCTCATCACTGTCAACTCCTGGTGCTTCACTGTCATTAGACAAACACAGGCTCATGCCCTTAACTCTTTGGCTTAATGTATCTTTTATCTCCAAATTTGTTTTAGGAAGGAGAAATGAGCTCCTTACAAACAGAAAATAGAATACAGGAAAAGGTCAAAATGCCTGTAGGTGTTTTGCTTGTAACCCTTTTGAAAGAAAAGGACAGTTGATTAGGCAGATTTAGAATTACAACTGAAATATTCTTGACATTTGATTTAGTATTGGGTCAGATTCTTGCACTCTCATTTAGATCAAGTATGTACTCCACAGCACTTCCCTACACTAGGAATGAATTAAAATGTCCAGATCAGACCAAGTGTGATCATTAAAATTACTGTCATTGCCCAGGACCTTACACTGTCAAACTGATGATCTGTTAGATTAGTGATATAACATTAACTGAATCCTTTGAGCAACTTGGAAGAAAAGAATTTTGGAAGGTATAGTTATAAATGGGACTTCCCAGAAATAATGATCTTTTGATTATTTTTTTGTTCTATGTTGTACATACATGCTTCTATGTTGTTGTATTACTCTGCTTTTATCTATTCCTCTTGGCTGCAAAATCTTAGAGCAGGGACTTGTTACATAATTGGAAATGTTTTACTGCATTATATCACAGTGAGAGAGAGAATGGAGTAGAGTTGTAAGAACAACAGTAACAGCAGTTTTCATGGATTAAGGCTCTCCCTCTTTCACTTTTTTTTGTTTGGATTTTTTTTTTCATTTCATGTCAACTGTAGTTCATTTTTTTCATGCCAGAACTGTTGTTTATTTGGTCAGCAATGCTCTTCAGCTGTTTTGTGGCTGGCAAGCTTCCCCATGAGACTATGCTTGTCACCTCTGCTATGTAGTCAGTCTTAGCAGGCCCTGTAGCTGGGATTCAATCTCCTGCCAGCTTTTAGATTTCCCAATTATTAACACTATCACTATGCAATTTAAAGAGCCAAAGACCTTTCTTGACAAAATAGTAAGAAAGAAAGAGAGAGGAGAAGGAGAAGGAGAAGGAGAAGGAGAAGGAGAAGGAGAAGGAGAAGGAGAAGGAGAAGGAGAAGGAGAAGGAGAAGGAGAAGGAGAAGGAGTGAGGTGAGAAAGACAGAAAAAGGAAAAGAAAGTAAGAAAGTGATAAAAAGAAAACAATAAAAAAGCAGAAGGAAGGGAAGGGAAGGGAAGGGAAGGGAAGGGAAAATAAATAAGTTATATAAATTGGACAACAAACAAGAAAAAAATATTTTTTATGCATAGGAAGCAATCAGTTTCCCTTAACTTATTTACAAGTGTTGCATCCATATTCAAATTCTAAAAAACCTATTTAATATACTTTTAATCCTTTAATTCCTTGCAGCCATTAATACTTGAAAATCTTTGAGCTGCAGGAGTTTTAAATCCTTCATTTAAGCTAGTTCAAACATCAATAGTTCTCAGGTCCATACAGATAACCTCTTTTTTTCAAACTATTTATTGCTTCCCCCACCCCGTGTTGTCAAGGTTTTATTTGTGTCTGATCTTGTAATTTCAGCATTTCCTGAATTGTAACAAGTTAATTTTAATCAATATCAATATAATTCAAAGTTCAGAATTTAGAATACTTATTTATAGATTAATAATTTAAACTTCTTAAATAGATCATGAAAAGTATTATGTATTAATCCTCCTTAACGCATTCCAATTTTAGGTGAATCTGACTCTGATGTACATCATAGCAGATGCAGGACAGCTTTAAATTATATGATCTGTCAGTAGCCCAAATGATGTGCATTGCAAGTTCACAGCCATATAGATACACCCTCACCATTTCTCTTTTTCCTCCTTCTCAATTCCAAATGACTTTGAAGCAGAATAAATCCTCAAGATGTTAGTTAAAATGGCAATATAACTTTTTTTTTTTATAATAGAATTGTAAAAATTGACCGGATCAAGGCCAATAAACAGAAGTCAAAAGCATTCTGAGCATGAACTGCATTTATGGAACTGAATTTAATCCTACTCTACATGATTCGCTAAACCTGATATTATACACCAGATGCTGACATCAGTGCCAGAAAACACTGCCACAGCAAAGGAAGAGCTCAGCAAAGATAAATTTCACAAGCAAATCCCTGCCAACCATCCATCTAGGACTTCTTTATATATGATAGGAATCAGCTATTTTGAATATGTTGCAAATATATAATGAAAGAGAGAGAGTGAGCACTTATGTCACTTCTAGGAGTGAAACACATGATTTATTTTTACAACTTAAGACTGCTGCTTTAGAAATTAAATACCTACACTAGATTCCCAAGTTCATCTCCAATACATGAAAGTCAAAAATTTAACATCACCAAAATGGTGACATCCAAACGAGTTCTGTACCTGTGAAATTCTTTTCTATATATGGACTAAATGAACAATAATAATGAAACTTCACTTGTGCAAGTCGCATGAAGTTTAACCAAGCCAAGTGCAGGGTCCTGCACCCGGGAGGGGGCAACTCCAGGCACAAA
Organism: Calidris pugnax; assembly: GCF_001431845.1. Taxonomy (NCBI): domain Eukaryota; kingdom Metazoa; phylum Chordata; class Aves; order Charadriiformes; family Scolopacidae; genus Calidris; species Calidris pugnax. The sequence goes on from NW_015090810.1 coordinate 15,431,931, forward strand.
TACAGGTTGGGCGGAGAATGGCTAGAGAGCAGCCCTGAGGAGAAGGACTTGGGAGTGCTCATGGATGAGAAGCTCAACATGAGCTGGCAATGTGCACTGGCAGCCCAGAAAGCCAACCGCATCCTGGGCTGCATCAAGAGAATCAGAGCCAGCAGGTCACGGGAGGTGATTCTGCCCCTCTACTCTGCGCTTGTCAGCCCCCACCTGGAGGACTGTGTCCAGCTTTGGAGTCTTCAACACAGGAAGAACATGGATCTGCTGGAACAGGTCCAGTGGAGGGCCACAGAGATTATCAGAGGATGGAGCACCTCTCCTATGAGGACAGGCTGAGAGAGCTGGGCTTGGTCAGCCTGGAGAAGAGAAGGCGCTGGGGATACCTTATAGCAGCCTACCAATATCTGAAGGGAGCCTACGGGAGAGCTGTGGAGGGACTCTTTGTCAGGAAGTGTAATGATAGGACAAGGGGAAATGGTTTTAAACTGGAAGAGGGGAGATTTAGGTTAAATACCAGAAAGAAATTCTTTCCTGTGAGGGTGGTGAGACACTGGAACAGGTTGCCCAGAGAAGCTGTGGATGCCCCATCCCTGGAGGGGTTCAAGGCAAGGCCGGGTGGGGCTTTGGGCAACCTGGTCTAGTGGGAGGTGTCCCTGCCCATGGCAGGGGGGTTAGAACTAGATGATCTTTAAGGTCCCTTCCAACCCTAACCATTCAATGATTCTACGATTCTATGAAACTTAGTACTAGCTTTTAATTGTTCCTCCTACTGCAGATGTTTAAGTTTGCAAAATTCCTGAGTCGGAAGTATTATCCTGTAGATCCTTTTTATGTTCCCTTGACAAATAATATTACCGCTCTGCATAAGAAAAGTAATCAGTAACTCATTACTGGTTTAACTTAAGTGGTGAGTCTTTTCCTTGGACTTTAACCTTAGATACAGGCAAACATAAGATGGATACTCTGTGTTTTCTTATGGTTTCTCTATGTTCCTGGACATTAGAATGTGGAAAACTTGCAGGGTCTTCACACAGCGAAGACAAAGGAAGAGGCCTTTGATGGTTTCAGTGTTCATATCTCTTCTAATTCAAACTAAAGATATTTGGCTGTGGCAGTATTTAAAAAAGCCAAAAGAATGTGGCCTTTAACCATCCTGACCAGGACAGGACACGTTTTGTCCTATCCATTTCTCTCACATTAAGTGTTTTTTCTAAGTTGTTTTTTTGGGGGGGGTTTGTTTGTTTGTTTGTTTGGGGTTTTTTGGTTTGTTTGTTTGTTTGTTTTTCCCAGGGAGACCTCAGCTGTGGTTTACTATGCAAGAGTCTATGTGCTATTAAGATCTTGTGCATAGTGCATGCAGAATATGAATCATTATGCACACACACACAGACACACATGCATATATATATTATATACTTTTTTTTGGTCCTGGTTCATTTAAGATAACAAAATTTGTTATAGATAATAACGGACTCTTCCTGAACTTAGAGAGAAAGAAATATGGGTAATATGTTGAGATTTTTTTCTTTGGAATCCTAAAATTATGTGCTCTCTTCTTTGTTTTACAGAGGTTTAAATATATTATTTTTTTAAAGGTTCTCTAGTTCAGGAGTATAAAAGTCAAAATACACAAGCTCTTAGAACATCTCAATTTCCCTCTACAAGGGAAAAGACTAATTGCTTTTGGTATAACCAAAGACCCTCCCACAATAAAATGAAGAACAACAATATAAAGGCTAAATAAATAAACAATTAAGACATCTTATAGTTACCTGACAGGACTATTTGAGGCATCTGGATCATGAGCTGCTACAGTTCCGATGATAGTGCCAACCTTTGCTGCTTCAGACACCACCATGGAGTACAAGCGTGAAGTAAAGACAGGTGGTTCATCAACATCTTCTACAATTATCTTCACCGTTGTCATGTCACTGAAGGGTCCCAGACTCAGGAAGCGAGGGTCAACATGCATATTGGCTGCCTCTATCCTCAGGGTATAGCTTGTCTTAGCTTCAAAATCCAGCTCCTATCCAGGTAAAGTTATTTGGAAATGTTATTATCTAGTGATGTTGCTGCAAAACTATTTCACTTAAAAATACCAAGAAGTACAAAATGAACTTTGCCATCTGTATCCAACCAGCACTTTTGATTGGCAGAGTATGGTTGATGCCTCATTTTTTAGCTTTCTCAAACACTATTTGCAATGTCTCGCTAGTGAATGACTTCAATGGCAAAACTTCCTGTGATTTCTGTGAGGATCAAATTCCCTGTAGGATTTCATTATTGTGAACGAATACTTATTTTTTTCTTATTCATATTTTATATAAGGAATGTCAAATTCAATATGTCACACTGCTCAGACATTAGAACTAAATACAATATTCACTGGTGAAAACACTTCATTCAGAAAATTGTGGTGGTTTTTTTTTTTGCATAGTGTTGGGATTGACTAATCAATTATTACTCCAAGCTCTGTATAAATTTGCATAGAAAAAGCAGCAATTGGTTAAACTACGTTGTTTATCTGGCAATATTTTGTACTGGGGTGCAGCCTGGAGATTGTTTTGTTTTGTTTAGCTTAACAAAAAAAAAAACCAACTTATTTTTTTCCACCTTCATTCTGCTTTAATTTTCTTTCATGAAAGTATATTTCTTTTTAGAATAAATGCTGCATTAGAATTAAAAAATACCTTCCACACCTAAAGGGATATCTGTGATGTGGAGGACAGTGCCATAAATAAAGTTATTTTGGAGGCAAAAAATTCATTTTACTTCACAGGCAATTATTGAAAGAAAACATCATGTTGATATTAGCACTGTGTAATATTAGCACCTATATCTAAAGTTTTAGTTTGTGAGCTTTTACCAAATGCCCAGCTAACTGTTTTCAAATTTAATGATTAAGAATAACAACAAAAGACCCAAGAATTTCTAAAACTGCAATCTGGTTACTCACCTATCTTATCAAACTATAATTTGAAGTGTATAAAATAGATTAAAAAAGGTTTTCTGCAGTTCTCATTCTAAATATATCATTGGGATCTGAAATGTGCTTGGAAAATAATCTGACAGCATCTGCAAAACATTCCTGTAGTCGCTCAGAGGAGCAGTAGAGGTGAAACACACATCTGTTGACCTACAAATGCAAGGGTCTAAGTTCTCCATCAAGTTACAGTAGAATAAATCCCAAATGAGCATCTTAAAGTCAGCGATTATACTGATGTTACAGTACAGCTGTAAACAGTCTAGATTTAAAAACGAAAAATGCATTTCAACATATGACACTCTGAAAAGCACTGAACATTTATAAACTCTGTGTGGCAGCAAAAGTTTCTCTGAATGGGAATACGTGTGATTCTCTTGTTATGCAAGCACTTACTTCTCACAGTGAATCAGAGCCACAGTATTCATAGCTCTCCAAATACAGACATGCCATAAAAGAAAGGTTGTCTGGGTACTGGTCACTATACTGAATACAACCGGTCACTATTTATTACTAAAGCATGTTTAATTGGTTTTAATTTTAATCTTGGTTATACATTTCAAGTACAATATGTGTGCTTTGAAACAAACTTCCCAGACACAATGCAAATGTAATGTGTTGTGTCCTGTTTTGAGCTAGGACGAAAAATGTCTCAGAAACTATATTGTGTGTTGGTAATAATTAAGCAACTGATAGGACCAGATGAGCAGCAAAGTTAAGGAGAAGACAACCACACAAAAAAATATCTTGACTCCTAATTTTCCAGTAAAAGCACCATATTGACTAGAGAAATGATAACCTGAAGAATGTGAAAGACAAAAGGATGAGATTTGTTGAACTTAAAAAAACCAGCAAGCTTTTAGTAAACAGCATATTTTCAGTCAGAATGTACAAAAATATGCAGCAGAGAAGCTAGTTAATTCGCATTAATCAGTGATACATGTAGAAATTGGATGACTGAGATTACAGTGATACTTAATCAAACACATGGAAATATATCAGGAGACTGTGGACAAGACAGTTTCCTGTGATATGCTAATGTTAACACCACAGTCATCCTAAGAAAAAATGATTATGAAAATTCTGATTTAACAGAGAAAGTGCATAAAGCACAATATATGTAATTGAACAAATTATATAAATTTTAATTTAAATAGACTAAGCACAATAATAAAGAAATATTATTTAAATTATTTTTAAGACGTTCACGTTTCTATATTGATTAAAGACTAAAGTAGAACTTTAATAACTGATACCATAAAAACATGTTTTCCATGTGAATGTTTATCACAAAGGCAGACCCACACTTTTAAATCATAGTTCATTCTTTTAATGTAGAAAGAGATCATTCTTTATTTGACTGGATTATAGGAGTGTTAGACTAATAGGGAATACACAAAACCCACTTTCATTAGAAAGGTACTTCCTCACAGTATAGGATGCAAAACTAATTACGGTGTAGATGCACATTCTAAACAGGCTTGCTTACTAAGAGCAGGTTTCACCTTCTCTAACTTAGCCATGTACACCTGAGAAAATCACTATATGGTGCTTACTGCACGTGTAGCAAAATTTTTATAGAGGAGAAATCAGTCAGGCTACTTATGAATGTCTTCTTTTCAATAGTCACTAGTAAGGGAGTCTCAAGAACTGGAAGAAGTAAACATCTGCTTTCAGCAACGTGAATCCTGCCCTAGGATTCCCTCGGATATGTTTTGGCCATCAATGCTGCTGTTAGCTTCCAGAAGCTATAAGGATCCTTGTTAACAAAATACACATATACAGTGGGAACAGTTGGTGTTTAGAAGAGGGAAGTATGGATTGGCAAAGGGGTTTTACAATGTCAGATGCTATTGTGTAACACAGGGGCAGTAATATTGTTTTATTTTAGTTCTTTGTAACGGAGTCTGTCTCCTATGGGGTGTGATAATGTCTAGAAAAGCCCCAGTCATCCTCAGTCTGTTTCTATAAGATACACATCCTCAGACCCTATGGTGAATACACAGGTATCAAGTTTTGAGGCAAAAAATAAACAAAATCTTTAAGATCTGATTAGTATGCTGGAGTTTGTGACCTGCTGGAAATGTTTCAACAATTTCTAGATAATAAAATGAAGACATCGCATACTACACACACTTATGAAAGACTTAAAATGTTAATTGAAAAGAATTCCTTTTTTTCTTTCTTCTTATCTAATTATCAGTGATGTCTGCTACACAGAGAGCATTATTTAACTTCCCTTTGGATCATGTGTTCATTATTTCCTGCTATAACAAAAGCACAGGATTCCAATAATGGAATACCAAGTCAACAGACTACAAATCACTCCATCAGTGTTGAAGGTTAAACTCACAATGTATACCTCAGTCCTTCAGTACAGTGAATAGAGCTTGACAGCTTCATTAATATCTCTGCATTAGTGTTATCTGATTACATCCTGTGCAGGATCAATTAATCTTTCTCTCCTTTGGGGGTTTGTGGGGTCTTTCTATTTCTTTTTTTTTTCTTTTAAGGGCTTTTAAGGTCCAGGAAATTACAAAAAAAAAGCCATCTCTATTACAGAGGATGAATATGAAGTTATCATTCACAGGAAGTTCATTTTTGTAATGTTCAGTTTTTATTGTATGGTAACTTTGTAATAACATACTTTTCAGAGGTGAAAATCCCATTTTTAAGCCCAGTTGAGGTCTTATATTGAAAACTGCAATACATCAAACAAATGCACATTATCTCTCAAAAGAACCATGGAAGCCTCAAGTTCTTACATTGTAAACTCTGATATAGAATTAAAAGAAAATTTTCCAGCTGCAAAAAAGGTGAAATGTTAAGAGTAATAGAAAGATATCTTTTCACTCCAAAGCTTACAGACAACCCCCCCATTTTTATAATTGCCAATATTACTTTTAGAATGAACTCAGGTTTTAGAATAATCTCTTAGCAGTCAATTTCAATGAGAAAGTACTTTGCAACACCATTTTCACGTTTTTTTGCTCTAACATTCAAATTGGCTGGTGATATTGGTGATAGGGCTGTGTACTAGGGGAGAAAGTCAAAGAGGGCAAGAACTGGGCCATAGGAAATCTTCTTAAGTCCTGTCACTTGCTATAGTAAGACATGACAACCCTCTCTCTATTGCATCTTCAGGCTTTTTTTTTCCCCACTTAAGTCAACTAAAATCTCTCCATAGACTTCAAAGTGGCTGGAATCAGAATTCATAACCTTCCAAAAAGTCACATATGATATATAAAATAAAATTATACTTTTCAGCGTTTTTTATTTCTCTTCAGTTCTAAGGCAGAGACAAATCCAATGCATTTTTAAAATTCTAGTATATTCAGAAAAATTACACTTTCCTTCCAGGCATGCTCACCACTGTGAAATGTAGCTATGCAAATGATCTGAGTCCTTACTAACAGAGCATTGATAGAAGAATGTAAATTATAAATGAAACCACAGGAAAGAATTGATCCTTCTCTACAGATGGAGAACTGAGTCACAGAGTGAACCAGGATAAAATTTTCAAACACTTCTAAGAAATATAAATGCCTAATTATTTTTTCAAAAACGATACAAGTCATTTTTTATTTCTGACAAGATCACATAAGATGGATGTTTTCCTAAATCCTGTTTAAGTAATTTAGACATGGAATTGAGCTCTACTTAGGAATTCACTACAAAGAGTGTGCCTACAAGGTGGAGAATAGCCAAACTCTCTTACTATTTGAAACATCAGAAATGTAGCATGAAGTTTGAGTAGGTGGTATCTTTAGACTTCTCAGTACAGAATAAAAATAAAGAAACATCTTTATTCTGTTGCATTTGACAAGTGAAAAATTTGTATTTCTTTATTATCATTAATATTTAATAAAAGAAAAAGTGGGAAAAGAAAAAAATAGGAAGTTTTCCACTTAAAACTACTAGGCAACAAATTGTATGAACACAGCAGATTACAAGAACATACCCCACTATTTTCCCACCACTGTTCTACCCTTCCTGTAAGCTGAGAATACCACTCTGAACATTTACTTCTTGTTTATACCAGCTTCTGGAAAATAAATTTTGTCTTCTAGAATTTTTCATACCCTATTTCAGGTTAGAAACAGAGCATCCTAAAAAGAACTTACTCACTAGATACAAGCAGGTTAAATGTTTTGCATATTAATTCAGTCAATTAATTCAGTTAATGTATTGCAGAAGAAGGTAAACTTTATTTTTTAGTGCCAATAACTGAGTAAATTTTCAACACTGTCTTTATTAGTTCCTGTCATAAGATGAAATTCTAGCTTCACTGATCTCACAAAAAAGTCAATTTACCCATTCTTAAGCTCTTGTTATTATTTAAGCCATAAATTCGTGAACAAAAGTTAGCCCTTGTCCCAAATAATATTTTGAAAAAGTCTTTTTTTTCTGGGTCTAGAATGAATTTAATCAACTTGCTGGAATACAAAAACTTCACATCTCATTCATTTAATTCTCATTCAAACATCATATCCACGACAAAAGAAAAAAGGTGTCCTAATGATGTAAAAAGCCACATAGCAGCAAATACTGGACAATGGTACAACATGCATGCTCCTTAGTTGTGCTGCATAAGGTAGTTCAATTCTACTCTTTACTCGTTGGAGTGATAAAGATCAAATGATTGAAATCACAGAGAAAGTATTCCTCCCTTTTCTGATTCCATATGGTCAAGGGAGTTAAAATAAGAGTACCATTTTCAAAAATTTCAACTTTTGTCAAAATGTTACTGAGAACTAAGATTTAGTCAAGTAGCTAGTATATACTGACATTAGGCACTAGGTAGCAACAGTGCTTGCATGTTCAGCAACATGTAAGCGTCAGTCCTGCCACGACTACAAAAACTATGAGCAGAACTACTACTACTATTTGAAAAATAGCACTGTTTTCAAACTGTTCAGAGAAAAATCCATCCTCAATAAACTGTGCAAACCAAAGAGATATCTGGGTTAAGCAATGCAGAAGAGATACAAACGAAGAAAGAATAAATTCTGTATTTCGAGTAATATCACTATTAGAGTAAAACCATGAATTTATTTTTTTTTTTGTGGAGGATGTTTTGAAGTCTCTGTGTCATAGGATGCAGAGAAAAAATGTGTTAAAATGTGGATGAAAAAAACCAAACCAAACCAAAAATTAAACACACTCAAATCTCATTCACCAATTTTGTCAGCTATCAAGTCAATATATGTATTAGTTAAGTCCATTATACACAAGTAATCTTGGGAAATATGTAGTGATGCAATATTTTTCTTTTTCTAATATCACAATTCTTGGTATATCTGCTTCAAAAAAGTTCATTTTCCTGAATTTATATATATAAGTATTTTTTTTTAATTTTTTGCTGATCCTTGGTCATTTTCTTTCATATTCCACCCACTTGGAGGATACTCAAATCCTGCTTTGCTCACTGAATTCTTAAATCTCACTTCTCTTTTTTTTTTAAATTTTTTTTTACTTGATGCTCCTTACGTGTTAAAAAAAAATCTTAGTTTTTAGTGAGGAAGTCAAGTTTTCAAATTGTCTCAAAATGGTTATCCTTCTAAAAACAGAATGTAAAATCCTCAGTTTGTGTATGGAACTCCAATAACCAGGTGCCAAACTTTGTTCACACCACCCAGCACAAAAATGGAGCTGTGTCTTCAGCTGCTCAGAGATACTGGCAGTGATTTTCATGCCTGACCTGCTGATTCGTATGTATGATTGCAGCAAAAGTATGAAAAGCTAAAGCATGCATTTGCATTTAGAACCAAAGCGTGCCTTTTCAGAAGTCTTTGTCTTGGCATTTCACTGCTTGATGTGTGCACAGACATGTCATCTGAGCATAGAAATACACACAAGTTCCAACTGATGGGCATGTGTTTTGAGGCTGAGCTGTTTCTCAATGCCTCAGTTGATTTCAGGGGCATGAAAAGGAGAATTGCACTCGGAGGTGTACAGAGCACCATGTGCCCAATCATAAAATGTTCAGGCAGATTCCAGGCTTCAGATTTAATTTCTTCACCAATTCTTTACAACTAACCACACATTATCACACAAGTATAACCTCTGCCTGACTCTATAGTGACCTGGCAGGTAAGGCTTGGTAGTTGAAGACCATTTAACCTGCATACACTGTCATTAATGGTCTTCTGCAGTTGCCTGTTAGCCACTGTGCTTGAGTTCTTCACTTACTTTCTTCCCTCCTAACCAACGTTCTCTGGAGGGTTGGCAGGGAGGATCTTTCAGCCTTGGACAAGGCACCAAGTTCCCTGGAGTCCAAATGAAGAGCTAAGGGCATCCTGAGGTTTGGGAGGTGTCCCTCAGCATGGGGACTCACCTTTGGGTATGGCAGAGGAAAGTAAGTAGAAAACAGTAGGAAAATAAGAGGAAAGTTCTAACACTGCAGAGAAAAAATGTCTGATTTCTTGTGTCAAAATATAGCAGCATCTAGCTTTAAAAATGATTAGCAAATTGGAGCATTTTATGAGGTCAAAATTTTGTAACCTTCTTAATGTAGTCCAATAGCTATTTCATAGGGCACTTCTCTGGATAAATGTTCAGTACTGAAAAGTCCAATTCAGCTTTCTGGCTAAAGTGATTATAGAAATAATAAATGACAACTATTTGATGCACTGTACAACACTGGAATCAGGATATTCCAGAAACAAACATGATGACTACAAGAGCATACTAAAAATTAAAATGAACTCATCAGTTCTCAAATTAGATTGCTGAAGCCCCCAACTGATTTAGTGTTGTTCATTGTGGCACTGATAAATGCTCTTGCTGTAGCACAGGCATATTTCTTCCAGATCTTTGCTTAAAAACCTTAAACAAGCAAACTGAAGGAGCCACATTGAATTTGGCTGTTGAACAGCCAAACTGTACATCACTTGTATTTCAAATGTGCTAAGCAGAAATTAGCACAGTTTGCAAGAAGCCTGAGATGGATGTTTTTGCCTTGACAAAAGATGATTCACATTACACATATTAGAGCCTGATCTTTCAAGAATGCTGAACATCCTCCATTTACTGTGACATCTATGGACGCTTACCAGGTCTCAGTAGGTGTTCAGGGCATCAGAGAATTAGTGTGTTGCTTTGCAACACCATGCAGTATTTACTTTTTTGAAAGGAAAAATGTTACTAAAGTTTTATATTGTTATAGAAAGGAGATGATGTTCTGAAGGTAGGAAAAAACCAAAAAAACCCCACAACTGTTAGGTGAAATTTACCGAGTTTAAAGACTATATAGGGAAGAAAAATCTGCTATGAAATCATATTGACTACAAACAAAGGTCCTTCTTCAGGAAATTACTTACACATATTCTAAAATGTCAGGTCAGTCCCACCTTTTAGAGGGTATTAAAGTACTTAGCAGTGTTAGGGCCACAGATTCAGTATTGTCATCATGAAGCACTCAAATATTAAGAGTGTGAAACTATATGAGAAGTGATTATCCTGTCTAAGGTGTTGGGATTTTTTCCTGCTCTCCTCAAAATTAAAATTTTCTTGCAAAATATTTCAGCACACTGTTATTTTGTAAAGGTATACTCTTTAAAATGTGTTGCAGTAAGTTAAGAATGACGAGCTTTAATGTTTTATATAAACAATATTTTTCAATTTTAAAATATTAGTTTCCTAACTGTACATATAGAAAGCTAAGAAAAAATAAGTCTTTAAATGTTTCCATTTTTAAAATAATATTTTTCTTACATATTATCTTGTAGAACAACTATTCTTACTGGTACATAATTTTAACAATAGAAATGTGTGTCTTCTGATTAAAACAACACCAGAGAAAGACAATTAGATTTTTGCATTTTTTATAATTATGCTTAAGATCCATTTTGTATTTGGAGTGTGCATTTTTACTGTAAGATATATTTTCACATTTTCTGTTTAACACAAAGACAAACAAAACTAAAGATTAGATTCTCATACAGACTTTTATGTGCAGGAGCTTTAAAAAAAAATCAAAACAATGCAGCTACTGCAAAAAAAAAAAACTACATGAATTTTCAGTGTAAGTCATTAAGAAAGCTCAAAATCACACTCACACATGCACACACTGAAGTCAAGATGAAACATGTCAGTGGACACTTTTATAGCAGTTAAGGCTCTTAGGAAACAGAAGCTCATACTCTCATTACCTGCCCTCATCTTGCACAGAACCAAACAGAATCATTGAGAAAAATCAGACTTACTTTCTGAATTGTTATGATTCCCTCCTGGGTTTCTTTGTCGACAGAAATTTTGAATACTCCCAGACCATCACCATCTACAATCTTATATTCCATTTCAGCATTAGGTCCCACATCTGCATCTGCAGCTTTTATTCTTGCCACCACAGAAGACACTGGCAAAGACTCTGGAACATTATACTGATATGATCCTGTGAAATTTAAAAATCTAATGAATTCAAAGTTGTCTGGGACTGTAGGCTAAAAAAAAAATCTCACCTTCTTAAAATCTACCTCCCTTCAAATCATACACTCAAATACTTACTTAGACTACAAGAATATGTTTAGTTAAACAATAGAATTACCCCTTTTTTGCAAGGTTTTCCTTATGATGGACTCTACTTGAAGTACTATGGACATAATTTCTTCCTACAGTGAGAGAAATGTAAGGCAGAGATACAAAACATAATTAAAAATTTAGGTGCAAATCATGAGGTGAATTGCTCCTACGGAGTTCCAATGCAGAAAATATTTTACATTGTTTTCCACAAAAGAAGAAAAACAGCCAGTAAGTCAAATAATATCAATATAAACTCTTATTCTTTTATAGCTGTATATCTTGGTCAGTTTGCAATTTGAATATGACCAGATACTGATATATATTCATTTCTTTAACAGTAAGTGCACGATCTGCATTCTTGAAAATTCCAGGTTTTTTATTCAAGTAGAAAATGATATATGTGCTGTCAAAAGGGTATCTGAGTGCAGTGTGTAACCAACAACACCCTCACCTTCAAAAATAACTTTACTTACTCTATTTTTATTTCAGGTGGTTGGTGGCTTGAAATAACAGGAAATCTATTATGTACAGATATCTTTTTATATTATTGGACGTGAAGCTGTAGTGGATGTGAATATATTCTTCATGTTATTTTAATTCTACTTAGCAAGGACTTTTTTTTTTTTTTTTTAAAGATAAAAGCACCCCAGGCAGAGTGCTATTAATAAACTGAGCTCTTCAGATTTGAGTGTACAATAGTGTACTCCTTGCTTTCGTTAGGAAGAAAGCCACCTTAGTCAAAGAAACTAAATGGAAGGAAGACGACTTTCCAGCTTTTCTGTGATTAACTCCTTAGGAAACACTGTATGTACAAGAGAAATACTGCTAAAATGTCAAAGGAATATGAAGGATTAAGAGCCAAATTAAAGAACTATGTATCCTCAATCAACTGGCACAAGCTAAATATCTGTTAAGGTGTATCCTTTTTTGTCTTTTTATTCATAGAAAGGAAGTAAAGGGCAATAAATGTACATACTGGACATAATTTCTTATCTGAAATATTTTAGGTAAAAAAAAAATACACTTACAATGTAATAATAATAATTAAATAATATCAGTAATAATAATAATAATAATCAGCAGCAGCCATGCTGTCAGTGATTCTCAAAGTATACATGGAAGCTGAGCACTTTTAATCTTTGTTTAAAACTAGCATGTGTAAGGAAAATAACGATGTTTAGAAATAATATCACAAGTCATATTTTTACAAAATAACTTACGTCGTGGAAAGCGGGGTGGGTTGTCATTAACATCAGTCAGGGTGACAGTTACAGATGTAGTCCCTGATAATCCCCCATTCTGTCCAACCATATCCTTTGCTTGAATAACTAGTAGGTATTGGTCCTTGGCTTCTCTATCCATATTTGGAAGGGCAGTCTTGATAACACCTGCAGTAAGACAAGATATGTCAATGGGCACACGTTACCATGAAAGTTGCGTTTGCCTTTAAAAGGTAGTAGCAGATCAATGATTACAATAAGAGAGGAAAGAATTCATTTCAACACTGATATCAGTTTTTACTAGGAGTTGATCTGACATACTACAACCTTATTTTAAGAAGTCACCAAAGCCCACCAATTTTTATTTAGTATTATATTCTTTGGTTAATGCCATCCATGACTGTTTTTTCCAAATATCTTCTCTCTGAACTGTAGACTTTATAGTGTCTTGGGTAACACTCCCTTCCCTGGAAGATATCAGCCTCTTTGTTTGATTTACCACTCTTTTAGAGCTAGGAACAACAGAATATTCCACATTCATTTTTAAGATTCCAAGGTCAAGATTAATTTCACAGTGTCTTGAATAGTCATTCACATAATCAGCTCTTACTAATACTGATATCATTCCACACTCCATGTATATATGAAATTATCTTACTTTACCAGGTATTTGCTTTAACAGTACTCACTTCTGTAGCATTAGTGTAATTAAGAGACTTTTTATTTATTAATGGAAATAGTGTAATATCTGAAGTATTTCTGTTATATCCATTTGATGATCTGCATGCAATTTGTAATTGATTGATTTGAAATGAAAACCGAAAGAAAACTCCTCGTCTTATCCTTTCAGTTCTGTTGATATAGATCAGAAAATAAATATGCCTTCTTAAAACATGATGACTTTATGAATATTTCATGCTGAGTACAGTACAGCCGCTAACTCTGATTTCCAGAGACACAGCCGTTTACTCCACCAGCACTTAGTGTCAGCAGCAAAAGAAACATAAACAAACTAAATAAAAGAGAGGCACATTGGGACACATATCTCTTCATCGGATATTTGTTGAATGTTTAGTTAGAGTTTTATTTCTTTCTTCCTTTATGAATGCAGGACTTGTCATTAATCATTTCTCATTTCACAAACAGACTGTCTGGCACATTTCACTCATTTTACAAGACATGTTAAAATAAAATTAACATACACTTTCATAATGTTATTGTCTATACATTGTTTTTTTCTGGCCTGCTTGTTTTCCTATAGTAGCTAAATTGCCAGGCAATGTTTACCAATCGCTTGAAAGGTAATTATCAGATACACAAGAAATTTGAGTATCACATCAAAGTGAAAATGTATGCAAACATTTTAGTCTGATTCTTTAAAGATTTTTATTTAGCAGAAACTGCTATGGTACTGTTCAAGGGCTGTCTGCAGTCATTATTACAATATACATTGTACATGAGGAGAGAGAAAGAAAACTACTATAAATCATACTTAATGTGGGGAAAAAGAAAGTGTTATATATTCCTGCTGAGACTGGACCTGTTGCAATATGAAAATAATTATAGTGCTTATTTCCACAAATTTAAGTATGGCCTTTGCTGTTTCCTATAAATGGGGTAAATAGTTGTTTCTCTTTTGTCTCAATTTATCTGTCTCTGAAATGAAGATTTTAACTCTTCTCCATGTTGGTGTAAGTGAAAGTTCAGACATCAAACTGAACTGAGCAGAGTGAGAACTTATTTTCCTGCTCTATGAAATGATACAGTAGAATGGATAATGTTTATTAAACCAACAGAGCATTATAGGTTATATCTTGTTGTGGCTTAAAATATTCACAAAATGTCATGAAATTAGTAAAAAAAATGTTCTCCCAGTAATTTGATTTGAAAGTGGTAGTAAAACATTGTATCAGATAAGGATTGGAAGCACAGTGCTTTCTTCTTCAAACTAATAAAGAAATGATATATTTCCCACAAAAAAAGCCTTTCAGTTTAAAAAGTAGAATGGAGAAGTGATCATGCCGTAAACCTATAGCTAAGGAAATCCAGCCATGTGACATTTAGATATTTCTAAAACAAACATCTGCAAAAAAACTTGTTCACAGCATCTTGAAATTTTCATTTATCAGAAAGACAGCACCAGGCAGCAGACCAGGGAGCTGTCAGATTGACAAGATAAAAATTCCCATTCCAGCAATGTCTGCTTATCACATACCTCAGGTGTGTGGTTTTCATAATCTATTCTGAACAATAAGAGATTAAAAGATTAAGAAAATCCAAATGTATTCAATTAACTAAGAGACCACATTAATAAGTTTCTAGCAAGTTTTAATGCACATTTTCTTTTTTCTCAGCATTACTGTAGAGAGTTTATGGAAAGTTACCTGTTTTTGGCTCCACAGAAAAGTAAGGTTGCCCTTGCAATATGCTGTAAACCACTCGAGCGCTGTTGCCATAAGTAGGATCATCTGCATCAGTGGCTGTCACTTGAACCACAGAGGTACCTGCAAAATGTTTAAAGGACTATTGTACATAAAAGATCAAAAAATCTGAACTACATGTATCCAACATGCCGTGCCAATATGTATCTGTAACAGTGTGAGGTGGCTTCTTCACAACTATTTATCATTTCCATTCTGATTCAGCTTCAAGTAGAAGGTCATCTTTGTAAACCAGTAATATCAGCTATTACAGAGTTCCGTCTTCCCAAATAGTCTCAGCCTTTGACTCACAGCAATAAAAAAAATCTCACTCAGTAGCTCACCATCTCTATCTCTGCCTTTGGTTAGTGGAGGGTGTGTGAGTAATATTTCTTAAATGATGGTGATGCCTAAGATATGCTTAAGTAGGAAATGTAATGATAGTTTCCCTTTGAAGTCTGCATGCTAAAATTGTAACAAGTAATTGGAGATTCAAATATACATTCATACAGAAGTACTATATCTTTTGAAAATTGTATACATATATATATAATTACTTTTAACCTATAAAATTGTTTACCCTATTGTAAAGAGATGGCTGAACAGTTTCTGTAAAATAAAACCAAACAAAACTGGTGAGAGGTGTCTCTAAATTCCTTTAAAAAGTATTAATTTCTTTCAATAATCTGCAGTATTTTAGTATCAGTTGTGATAATAATCTGCTGCATAAACATTTCTTAAGCAAGAAATGTCTCTGTGTTGACAGGAATAAGAAAGCAAAATGTCTAACTGGCTAGAAAGAGAGATATATTTTGTGAGGTTATCATGCTGCATCCAGCTCCTATTTGTTATGTTCTCTATGTCAGTTCCCATTTGTTTTGTTCTGTACAACAACTACCATAATGTATGCTGAGAGCAGGATGAAACAATACTTGGGAGCCAGGGTCTTGGCCATGGTCACCACCCTTTGATAGCCAGAAAGGATTTTTTTTTCTCACTGGCAGATTGTCTGGAACATTGAGACCTTCCATTCAACAGCCCAGGGAACCATTTAGAGGTTAAGCTGAAAATTAATAGTGTAGCAATTTGGCAGACGCCCAGTAAAGTTCTTCAAGAGAGGATCAGATCCCTTCATAAACTGTGTTTAGACACAAGATTAGAGAAAAACATTTGTTAAAGAGAGTGTTCATTTTCCAAATGAACACATTTTTTACATGCGAAAATAAGAGCAGCAAGTCATGACATTACACTATAAAAATAAGCTACAATAGCAAATGGCCAGGGTGAACTTAACATAAGTTGTATTCTGGTCAGCTTTATTAGGATTTTTTCATGAAGTGGGTGGCACAAAGTTCTGAAATTCTCCATGTCTGACGTAGTATGATCCCCACCTATTTTCCTCAGCTTTTTTAATTCTGTTAAGCAGACAATCATAAACAGATCCTGGGACCAGGCTGAAGGCTTGGAGAGTCAGAGGATTAAATGCAGCCCTCCATAAAATGGTACAGATTACAAACGACGGGACCTGCTTGAATGAATTCTGACCAGAAAAGATCATTCATAACATAACTTTATTCACTTAAGTTATGGCCTAACTAACCTATATTCCTGGTCTCTCTTCCTGAAGTATCCATGACAAAGTATTATTATTGTAATTCTATTTTAAATGCAATTTTTCTCTCTTGTGAACTATCTAACATTTTTGGACAGGGAAAAGGTTATTCTCAACCTGAAATTTCACATGCAACTATTAAGTAGATGGAAATTTTAAAAAGAAAATTGGTAGTTAATCCATCAAGTCATTTATCAGTTATGGGACTTAAAATACATCAATTTTCTGTTCACCAATAACTGAGAGCTTTGATTCAGTATGTCAAACTGATTTTATAGATTACCCTATAATGTAATTTCTTACAGGAACCTATTTTAAACTTGCCAGAGTCCCTCCAGCTTTTGAGTACAAGGGTATCATAATGACTATTTGACATCCTGTGTTCTTTGTGAAAGCCGGGCTTACCACATTTACAAAGTCCCTAAGCCCTGCCAATGAAGCTTACAATGTCTGCAAATATTGGCAAAAGTGCTTATAAACCTCACACACAGTTATATCTCTGCTCCTTGCTCTTGTTGCTTTCAAGGACTCCAGACCAATACAAGATCAAAGAAATCACAGGCTCTGCAACCTTAACACAGACATTTTGGAAATCCTGCAAGCTAGAATTGCTTGTTTGCTGTAAGAATCTATTGATATAGCAAACAAACCCTCCACATTCCGCGAGATGAATAAAGTCATTATCTGAATCTCTAATTGGCTCTCTCCTAATACACATAGGTCCTTTAGAAAAAGAATTATTTTAGGTAGAAACTCTAATACTAAATCTTTATGCACTCACCCCACTGGAGTGTAACCAGCAACTAAAAAACAATGACACTTTTGTAGTCCCTTTGTGATAATCAACTTCTCTCAAACCTCATGGGGGAAAGATCTTTTAAAACAACTGCTATTGTCATTATGTCTTTACCAGTTGCACCCAAAAAATTTGAGCTTCCGCAAGTTCATGCCAAGAGGGAGAATTCAGCACAATATATTTTTTAAAAAGAATATGCAAGCTAATATAAGGTATGCTAACTATGTGAAAAGCTCTACATGTAGAAAATCAGTTCGAAGGAAACATAATGCACGGAAAGATTAGTATGTGAAGATTTCCAGAGATTTTTCCAGAGAAAGCAGATTTTTCTTGAAGAATAGGAATTCCTTCAGAGGACAATCACTGCAACACAGAGCTGTCATAATTTTTCTTGCAAGAGATTGATGTAAAATGCATACGCTTATTTTCCTTAAAAAAAAAAAAAAAAAAAAAAAAAAAAAAAAAAAACACCAAAAAAAACCACCTTCCAGCCTCCAGGTTAAAACAAGAAGTCTCACAGTAACTGTGCCACAGCAGTATGACGCTTAACTAAAAGTAGTTTGGTGCATTTTGAACATATCCAGAACCAACATAAGCTTACGGAGTTCCTGTTCATTTGTTTGTTACATTTAAATTGTAACTTACCATTCAACCACCATAACAAATAAATTACAGAAAAAAAAAAAAAAAAAAAAAAAGAAGTAACCAATAAAGCTCTACGGATTCTTATGGTCTTATGGATAGTAAATAAATGTATAGATTGAGGAAAAATGGGTAGTTGCATCATAATTCCAACTACATCATCTTAGAAAAGGAGAATTTGTTTTCCTGCACTGAAATTAAATTTTTCTTTTATTTGTGAACACTTTGCCCTACGTCATAACACAGGCAGTGAACTGTCATACCTGAGTCCAAGATTAGGATTCATAGGTAATGTGGGACTTTCAAAAAATGGCACCACATCTTCATCCAACAAAATGAGTGTCCTAGTATCTTGTTTATGGCAGCGTTATTCAGAGTGCTAGGCTGCAGGTGTAAACAGGTCACTAGCTCTGCTTCAAACTTTCATTACTGACTTGTTATAACCCATAGCTTCACAACTACAACTTTAAATATTTCTTAACAGTTTGTGTATCTGCTATGAGTTGAAAAAAAATAAAATAGGGGCTATTTACTGAAAAAGTGTCTTTCACTCTCAGATATGGATTCCTCTATATTCCTATATTTTACAAATATTATTTTCTAGAATTACGTCTTTGTAACAAAGTTTCAGTATCAGTTCATTAAAAAGAATTCTATGTGTAGCAACTTCATAAACTCCTCTGCAATTGCAGCAAATACTGAGGGAAAAAACTGTGCTGTTAATCAAAGGGCGTTTCACATATTTCTTTATTGATATTAACTAATACCACACTGGATTTTGTGTGGCTGGCACAGACTTCTGCTTTTTTCCAGAATGTTTAAGCTATCAATTTTAACCTAGCTTTTAACAGTAGTCTGAGAACTTGACCTATTTAAGTTCTAATATTAGGGCAAAAGTGAGGGAAGGGTTTTTGCAGAGAGGACCTTAAATTTAGGATGTTTCTTGTACTTTAATTTACCCAAGTCAAGACTCAGCAACGTTTCCAACATTGCAGAGACCAACTTTTTTGTGAGAGGGTCAGATAAAGGTAAACTGGTTGCTGAAGTTTATTTTGAGTTGGAGATCCTTCAAAGGGATCCTTTTTAAATCTCTGAGTTTATTGCTTTAGAAACCTCTGCACAGAGCTTTTAAAAAGCTTGCTAGCAAGTTTTGTGGTATTTTACCAAAGTTTTTTAATTAGTTTGCATGAGAGATGCTTGTGCTACTTCCGGTTTTAACATTGGTGAAATCATTTAAGGGAAAACTGTTTTCTAAAATTAGATGAACTTAAAAAAAATTTTTTTTTTGAAACTGCACCAACCCTTACCAATTGAATTATAGCCACATTAACAAATTCAAAATAGACCCTTAAAGGCAATAAGTTATTAAAGGCATTGACTGATATGAATTAGTGATGTGTAATATGTGACAGCATCATATTTCTACTTGATATCAGCTGCTACTAGAAATATCAAACACCTTTATTATCAAGTTATCCATAGTAGCTGCTTATTCTAGGCAACAGCCTAGTCTGGTTCTGCTCTGTACTAGCTGGTATTTCTGTGCTTCTGCCACTGGCCTTCACTCAGAGCTGATGCAGTAATGCCTCCACAGCCTTTTCCCTCCAGGAGTATGAAGGGGGAGAGACAGCACCTGGAGGCAGGTTCTACTGTCTTCACCTCCTCTCTCTCTTCCCACAGCCTCAATAGGTTGCCTTCACTTGGGGACAAGACCTAAGACTAGTTCCAGGGCAGTAGCAACATCAGATAAAGTGAAGCAGAGGGGGCTTATGACCAGAGAGAGACACTCTTCCTTCATTCAGGCTCTCAAAAACCACTACCCACTTGTACCAGATTAAGCATGACATCAAGATATTTTTTTTTTCTTTTTTTCCTTTGGTACAGATCAAATGTTTCTATCTATCTCAATGAGAAATAATAAATGTGGCACAAATGTGGTTACCCTTATGCTGAGTAACAAGCAAAGCTGTTGGTATGTCTGGAGAGTAGAGAGAGTAAACAAAACCAAACCTACGTTGGGTATTGGAATTTTTATCCTAAATTCCCTTGGCTATAAGCCAAACAGACCCGTATCTCACATCAGTTATTTTTTTAGTCAATATTACAGGAACACTTTTTTAATAGTTCTTTAACTAAAATTTGTAATCTTTTTGTTTGAAATATAAGACTGCTAGATTTTTTAAGAGACATACTTTAAAAAAAAGCCCTATGATTTTCAGACAGGCTATATCTTTGAGGGTTTTGCTATGAATAGATTTACAAGCCATCAAGATATTTACCCTATTCAGCATAATCAATATAATTGGACCTGACCCAAATATAATTTGAACCTGACCCGAAGCCGTTTCAAATAACAGAAAAGATTTACTTCAATTAGCCTTAATGTCCTAAAGTATTTGTCACATGAAATACAGAATCATTATACTTGCATTGCTACCCTTTGGGTTACAGGTTATAGTCCTAGCTTTATAGTTGATTTGGGTTTATAATCCTGTGATCTCTTTCATTTTGTGTAATATACAATTAAAAATCCTTGTCATGGATATAATTTTAAACAAAATAGGAGAGAGATACTGTGTTTCTTCTTAATATTTTATGAATGTTCTGGGTGATTAATTAAAAATCATGTTATATGAATTAACTATGAATCTATGTGATGTAGGACAAGTGCCACACAGGCATTTCATGGTAATCCTTAATTCATTAACAATGCAGTATTCAGTAGCTGCGTGATACAAACCATGAAGATATTTAAAATATACAGTTTCAGGAAGTTCGTGAAGATGAAACTGCCTTTAGTCAATACATATTTCAGCGAGTGCAAAAGTCTCCATTAGTGATTTTGCACAATATTCCACCTAAGTTAAATATGTATTTGGTGTTGCAGTCTGAATGGGAGAGAATTTCTTTCAGTCATTTTTGTGGTAAAGATTCATCCAAATATGCAAAAGCAGCGCATTTTTAAAGATAGTCCTTATGTTCTCCACTGCACACTATGCACTCCCCATAGATTGATTCACAATATATTTTTGGAACAAATGGAGCATGGATGAGGGGTAGAGGCATGGATTTGTGTGTGTAGGTAAGTAGTAGCTGTCCATATGTTAATATGCCAGAACAGGTCAAGACAGAGGTAACTCATGGAAAAGGGAAATGTGGAGATATTGCTCTTCAGGACACAAGACAAAGGTGTAAAAATCTAATCATTGCTGCACACTGCAGCTCACTTAAATAATCTAATTCTAAAACAAAACACCAATTAAAAGAACAAACAAACAAACAAACAAACAAAGATGTATTTTTCACAGAACATATTTTTGGAATGCTGAGTATTTAGGTTTTATGGTCTTAGATTATCCCTGTTTTTCCAAAGTGCAGCAGTAAGAAGTTCTTAGCAGTGTATTTTGACTCATCTCCTCCCTGATGCTCCTCAAAAGCTATGGTGTCCATCTTTCTTTCCAAGGCTACTATTGCCTCTTCAGCCATCCACATAGTGTTTGAGTGACAACGAACAAATGCCAAGTAGCAAATGAGAAAGAGTATCTATGCTCACTGCTTAGTAA
Source organism: Calidris pugnax (assembly GCF_001431845.1). Taxonomy (NCBI): domain Eukaryota; kingdom Metazoa; phylum Chordata; class Aves; order Charadriiformes; family Scolopacidae; genus Calidris; species Calidris pugnax. The sequence continues at coordinate 15,453,684 of NW_015090810.1, forward strand.
GATAAATAAATCAAAAACTCATTAGCAATGTTTTACTCATCTCTGATTGGCTCCTAAGCTGAGTTTCAAATATAAAAACAATGTTTACTAATGGTTGCTGCAGGGCACTTAGGCAGGAAAGATTCTTTTTTCCTCTCCAGCTCTAATTTTGTGGCATTGTTTGATGCCCAAAACCACAGGAGACGGTATTGAGGAAACTACAGAAAATTCCATCTGGGCAGTCTTATTGTAGGAGTATCAAATTTTGATATGATTCAAAATCAGTCAAGCAAAGAAAATCCTAACTTCAATCACCATCTCTTAACCTGAAGTGAGACTTCCTATACACATATTTCCACTGAGGTAGATTCTTTTTTTTTTTTTTTCTTTAAGCTTTATGCTTACATTTTATAATTTCATGTTAAAGGAAATTTTAATGAAATGCCTCTGGGCCAAACTCCAATCCAGTCTATATCAGTCAGCTTTCAAAGGAACAGTGGCACCTGACAATAGATGAGCATTTGGTCTCTTTAAAATGAAGAGATAGTGGATTTGATGTTGAAATTCTTCCCTAATTCAAACTCAGGGAAAACTAGCATTTCTTCTTTTCCAACAGAGGATCTGTTTAGAGGATGAAGCCTCTAAAAGACATTCTTCTCTGATTCCACTGGAGTTTTGACACTCTCAAATTGTACTCCAGTCTGTGCTGCTTGCATATATTTCCTAGAGAGCTGAATTTTCAGTATTAGAAAAGATGTACAGTAAACTGTTACTTATATATGCAACACAACAAAAAATTTATACTATGCACTAGCAGGAATTTGAAAAGTTTTTTTAAGAACTGATTTTATCTGAACAAACTGATATATTATCACCTCTGAGTACCACAGCACAGGCGTGAAATTTATTATTGTTAATGAGAATTACAAAACAAAGCCTCTGGGCACTGGAATGAGAAATACACCATAACAGGCTTATCTGAATCCCTACATACCTATTTGAGTTTTACAACATTTTTGAAAGGGTAAATACTTAATCTAGCATGTTATTTCCAGTTAAGTCTTGAAATATCTAACTGTTGCAGGTGTCTCATAGATAATTAAGTAGCTTAGTTCAATACAGAAAAAAAAATAATGAAAATTTGTAAAAGGCAATAGGAACAGATTTCCCACAACACCAACAGTGTATTTTGCACTTACCCACAGGAGACATCTCAGGAACTCCAGCAGTGTAAGGACCATCCAGAAATTTTGGCTCATTGTCATTGATGTCCTGAATCTTAATGACGAACTCAGATTCTGGTTCCACGGGTTTATTAGTCAGCCTATCTAGTGCTTGTGCTCGGAGCGTGTAGTAGGCCTGCTCTTCTCGGTCCAGCCTCTTTGTAGCATGAATATCCCCTGTGTTCTCATCAATAATGAAAATGGAACTTGCCCCTTCGCCTGACAAGATGTATTTGATTGAACCATCTCCTTTATCAACATCAGAGTGAAGCTGGTGAAAAATTGATGAGAGATGAGATTAACTTACAAGACAGTCAGTGGCATGGAGATATGTAAAAATAACTCTTATGTCGAGCAGTAGTACATGAAATTTTATTGTTCTTGGAAAGATAAGCTGAGTGTTTATCGTGCACAGTATACGAATGACCATTAGAATCTGTCAGCTTGCTCTTTTGAGCAAGATAATTTCATTCTTTCCTCCAAGGAATCTCATTTTCAAGTGCAGTTGATGTTGTCTTATGGTCTTTTCATAGAGAATTTTACAGAGCCACACATACACACATGTGCATATATTATTATAATGATGACTTTATTTCTACCTGAATTTAACTACATTGTTGATTTCAGCTTATTATCCTACTGAAGGGTAAGACTTCAAGTAAATATCACTATAAACTTAATGTCAGTATGTATTTACTCCTGCACTTGTATAGGAAAAAACATACTGATTTTATACTTTCTACAGTGCAGAGCAGTAAAACATATCAAATGAATTAAAATGGGCTGGTTGATAGATTTCTAACTACTATCTAATGGGCTGGTAACTTCACTTCCATATCTTGTTTTCCATGATCTAACTTTGTGGGTGAACAGGATTGTGGAAGAAGCAGAGACCAGAAGAAATAGAAGCAGCAGGAACACCAGCAGGGGAAGGCCCGTGAGCAAGTCCTAATGACACATAACCATAGAATCATAGAATCATAGAATCGTCTAGGTTGGAAGAAACCCTTGGGATCATCGAGTCCAACCATCTACCCTACTCTACAAAGTACTCCCCTACACCATATCCCTCAGTACCACATCTAAACGTCCCTTAAACACATCCAGGGACGGTGACTCAACCACCTCCCTGGGCAGCCTGTTCCAATGCCCGACCACTCTCTCTGTGAAAAATTCCTTCCTAATGTTCAGTCTAAACCTACCCTGTTCGAGCTTGAAGCCGCTTGAAACCAGTACCTAACGACCCTACTGATTGAGGGCAATTCTGCCCACCTGGCAGTTGGGGGTTGCAGGGGTGTGTCGGTTGGGAAAGAAGATACATTAGTACTATATAAGCTGCCTGTTGTTTATAATAAACGATTCTGGTTGTATCACCGACCTGGGTCTGTGCCTTCATACGCTACATAACTTCAGAAAAATGCAGGGCCTGAGAAAGACCAAGAATTGTCCCGGCACTGCCTGGACTACACAGTATCGAAAGTCAGGTACAGTTTCCTTGTAACAGCACATAACAAATGTACTCCAATAGATCCAAATGTATCTTCCATTGGAATTGGAAGACTGATTTACAGAAAGAAACTTCCGTCTTCATCACACAGGCTATTTTAAGTTACAGAGCAAAATTCCACAGGTTTTTGTAGCTCTTTTTTATGTCTTCTGAGTCTCATCTTCCTGTTGCAGAACACAGATTCAAACAATTCCCATATACTTTTCAAACTTATATCAGAAATGTAATTGATCTATTGATATCAATTAAAGTAACACACACACTTGATGTATTTAATATGATACAACTGAAAAGAACATCAGTAAAATTCAAAGTACTTGCTCGTTTGTTAAAATGTAGATTATTACTTATAAATAGCCGAGGACAATGTTAAAGATGTTCCAATTCTTTATGTGTCTTATCTACTTTGTACTTCTACTAACTCCATGACATGTTGAGTTGGGAGGTAACTCAACTGTCATCATCATCATAATTTCCTCCATATTTTTTTTTTTTTTCTCTCAGCTGGGAGTATCACTGAGATAGTAATCACTTCCAGAATACATGCAGAAAATTGCTATCTCAGGCATAACTTAGCACAGCTGCAAAACCTTTTCCTATTTCAGCAGGGAAGTATTCGTGATCAGTTTTGAATTTTTCAGCTGGATAAAAAGCTGCCTATTTCTTACACATTATTTCACTTACACTGCCTGGATATCTTACGCTTATGCAATTACAGTGCACTCTCTCTCCCTTTTAAGACAGAAATGGAGCCTGAGCTTTGGACTGGATCAAAAAACAAAACTGGGATGTATAAATCAGATTAGCCATGTTATTTCAAAATATGGCTTCTCCCCATCCTGCTGCTACCTAACTCCTGAGACACCTAAACAAGCCTGAAATGTCTTTGGTAGAGTTTCCTGAGCGTTTAAAGTCCTACTTCTCAGAACACTCAGGAATAGTCAATGCTGACACTGTGGGCAGATCAAGGTAAAATGTATCTCCCATCCAGGCTCTTTCAAGATCCACAGAAATACATATTCCTCAGCCCTGATGTCTGGGAGTTTATTCAATAAACCATACCTCTGTTCACCTCATAAATCTGGCAGCTGGAACTCTTGCTGCTTTTCCAAACTTAACTGGAGTAGTACCCATCTTCCCTACAAATAAGCAGTGGGACTGTGCAAGTAATAATATGACAATTTATTTTTACTTTTTTTTCCCCTCTTCTTTTTCTAAGACCCAATTCAGGGTGTACAAGTCTCCTATGTGCTACAGAAGCATTGTGTGAATTCCCCTACACAGTCAGAATCCTATAGTCTAGACTAAATGCTGAACATCACATTACCCAACAACTGAAGTTATGGGATAGAAAGATTCAATGTCTTTGTCTTCTTGAAGTGATTCCGTTTTCTCCATATTCCATATTCTAGCAGAGCACTGCTCTTTCTGTGGCGGCTGGGACTCTCCTACTCTCCCTGTAAAAGTTCTTCCACCTTTGATGGCATACTTAAGGATGTGCTACATGAGAAAAACGCAGGTGACACCAACATAACCAGCAGTTTATCAGGTAGAGCAGTTTTCTGAAGGTTAGAGATGTGCAAGTAGATCTCTTCAGGAAGAGAAGAGAAGGGATTCCATGTCTCAACTTGCTGAGAGCAACATAGCGCTCACATCTGGGTCCCATGCTGCAGGGCTGCACAGCCTCCCTTTCACCTTGCATTTAGATCCAGCCCTATCTTGATTAACTTTCTAGCAGTGTTTTGAAAGAAAAGAGACCTTCAGGGGAGAGGCCAGAAGTGTAAATCCTCAAAGATGCACCGAGTAAGGCTTTCACATCCCAGAGAAAGAATAAAATCTGTAGCTTCAGCATTTCGCTTTTGCTCACTCAGTGGCTCATTGATTAACACACTGTTTTTTAAAGAGTCCCACTCTGAGGTCCATAAATTTCCTCATGGATTACACCACAGTGGCTGGTGCCCCGAAGTGAAATGCTGAACAGAAGCTACTTTTTGGAAAGATGCCTTGGTAGAAAACTGCAACTGCACGGATTAGTAAAGTGATTACAATGACCTTTGTTACTCCAAGGCTGAAGTTCTGGGAGAGCAAACTTTTTTTGTATCTTTTATTGAAACTTTGTTCTACTAAGCCTTTAAAAAACAATGCTGGCCCATACTCAAGTTAGTAAAGCACTGTTCTCTACCCACTCAACCCCAGGAAGGTAATATAGCTCAAGATTTAGCTTATCTTTGGCACATTAGTACAATCAATTCCATGTAAAAGACTCTAAAGAACTTTTTTCAACATTTTTATGTGTATTTTAGTGTCAATCTGAGATAATTTTAAAGTACAATACAAGAGAACAATGCAAAAATAAACTAGGCGGACAGAATAAAGATGTATGTTTGGTGCAATTTTCTGATCACTATATTCCCATTCTACCCAATATAATCCTTCCAACAGTGATCTTCAAAATCATTAATGTAGAGGCATCAGTAATTAACAACTATCAATCAAATTTTTAATGCAGCAGTCCTGTACTGTATTTATAACTCTGCTACTACCAAATGTGATTTCAAACTACCTTCCAGCTATTTAACTCACCATCCTAGTTAGTGAGAAGTAATATTTTCCTTATAATGTTGGCTTTAGAAATCAATGCATGTTTTTTTTATTGTTGTTGGTGGTGGGCTTTTGGGGGTTTTGGGGATTTTTTTTGGTTTGGTCTTTCCCTCCTTTTTTAGAGAAGAAGCACATTTAAGAATGAGACTTGGGATTTTTATTAGTTCTTGTGATTAATTTGGCAACAATTATGTAGAATGATATTAGTCCTCAGGACAATTGTACTTTATAGGCAGGCTCCGAAAGGCATCTATGGCCGTGCCATCTACTAACTTGTTTATCACTCCTCCCCCTTTCTACAGCGACATTCATGTAGGAGATAGAACCGCAGCTCAGTCTGTAGCTGCACATGGGAAATATGACTTTAGAAGCAGAGAGGATCAGGACATAGGCAGTTTCAAATCCTTGTTTTAAGACACATAGAGGATTCAAGGATTCACTGAGTAAACCTCATCTGATTCCATTCTGGAATATCCCAGACAAGTTTTCTTTCAGCATTACTTTGCAATAAATATTGTCAATAAAATTTCTCCCTTTGTGTTCTGACAGAGGAATGCTATAGATATAGATATAGATAAAGATGGTTTCATATTCCAATACATTTCATCCATAGCCGCCTCCATGCAATATCCATGATGGTTACTCTACAGTTTGCCTTGGCTTTCAAGTAACTCAATCTACAGTATAAGAGTCATGATCCAGTTATCATATGATGATACTATTGCTTCTTTGTTACATTCCACATACATTTAACCTGAAGATTTTATGAGTTTTGTTGTTGGGTGTTCCCTGCATCATGCCATGTGCAAGAAAGAGTACACAAAAACAAAACAGGCTTTTGCAAAGAGACGACACATTTTAACAGGAGAATAACTTTTGATGTTCTAGGAAAGTTATCAGAGAGCAAATAAATCTAATAAGAAAAGTCACACAAGCCTTGTGGAAGCAGAGAGGACCAGTGTGTATAAGAACTACAATTATTATTTTTTTTAGAAGACAATTTACTGAGTGCCCTCTACTGTCTCTGAACTCAGCCTAAAAAGAGGGCACTCATATCTTATCAGGTCCAACTCCTAAAACTCCCCTCATTTTTAGAAAATTCTTGTATGAATATGTGTGAGAGAAGGAAACAGTCAGCCTCACTAAGTAAGAAAGGCAATGTTACCATAACTCCTTAATGAAAGCAATTTTATCCACATGGTTTTTTGGCCCTGCAGCAATATAGCTTAGTATAGGGTCTGACCTAATGCATTTATGTTTATGTGGACCCTTAGGATGACGATTATTCCAGGAAAACCTAAATAATACATTTCCTTCCAGATCCCTAATACTCAATAGTTTCTTGATTTTGCCTATTTGTAGGTATAGATCTGTACAACCAAATATGAAGTCATTTTGCACCACTTGCCATTATAGTATGCTAATGCAGTGTTTTCAATAGAGAAGGAAATTTATATTTATCAGTAAGCAGAGATATTGCACTGCATTAAAAACAAATTATCTGGCCATGACTGATCTGTTTGAGGTCTGAATGAGAGGTTTGCCATTTCTCTGATTTTCAGTGCAGGCTCCCTTAAAGCGGGTGCAATGTTCACATGTCTCTCTCCTCCATTTCTTCTTCCCCTGAGATCTATCTTTGCATTTGTTCCTCCCCGTGGCAACATGGCTAATGTTTCATTGCATTGCAGAGTTTACAGATTCTGGGTGAAGGAGAAAAGCACAGGGAGAACATGGGGAGCTGCCAGGTTTTCAGCACCAGGAGGATCACAGAGGTGTGGTAAAAAAGAGCCAGAAAGAGCAAACACAAGATGCTTCAGTACAACCTAGCTCCATAGAAACCATAAGAAATATGCACTCATTTGCAGAATCACTGAAAAGTTTTCTGAAGGAGAAGTTACCTTGCCTGCACCCTTTCCTTTCTCACTATGAAAGTAACTAGAAAGAGAGGAGACAAATGAAGACTGCCTCCTCATGACTAGGCAGGCATGGTGATATGGTGATATTTGTGATACAGAGCTGACACAACTACAGCTTTATTCTTATCTTCTCACTAAAAGTGAAGAGGAACTAGGAAGCAAAAAAAAGGACAAAAGAAAGAAAGAACACAGAGCCAGGACCAATCTTGTTGTCAATTCTATAACCACAACTTACTATCACAAAGCAACTTAGAATTGATTATAGGAGGAAGACGCTCTTTTCTTCATATACAACATGCCCCCCATCCCTGCATTCTCAGAGGACTTAAAAAGGACACTTCTCAGGTCTGGACAGGTTAAATATGTAGCCGCCAGCAGATGAAAGAAAGCAGGTGATTTGAAACAAAGACTTGATTTGGCTATTTCTATTAAATCTTGCTCATCACAACAGCCAGGTTCTTAAAATTTCTGTTTGTGGATTCAGTATTTACTGCAGTTATACCTGGAAGGTTTTGAAATTCCTTTTCCCCTCAGATTATCACTGCTAGTAAGTGTTTTGAATTGTGATGACTCATAAAATACTAGATTATTTTTTCTCTTTTTTTTTAAATATAATTATGTTTGTTAGCTATCTGGATAACTAAGGGTTCAATGTTGCTGATTTGGAACAATTTCAATGCAAATAATAACTAAAATTTAAAATTCAGCATAGACAGTGGAGTTAACATTTAAGTTAAAAACAATGTGCACACATAAGACAGTTCTGCATTGCTTAAGGGCCTTACAAACACATTAGTTACTAATAAATTGTTATTCTCAGAGGGAGCTATGAAACTCTCACCCTTGTAAAGTGTAACCATATTTCAAAATCAACAGCTTAAGACATCTTTTTTAATTTCCTTTTCAGCTGCATTAGAGAAGTCATGTGGGACAGAAACAGATTCCTCAACATTTTATTGATGTCAGCAAAGGCTTGTGATTCATATAATTGACTTCATGCCCAGGCACTAGTGAAACTATTATTCAGCAGGTAATGATTTTCTTATAAAAGTCTTTTTTTCCCAAGAAACATTGAGAAAGTGATAAAGGAGTTCCTGGAGGGCTTTTGTTTGCTTTTGGTTTTATTAATTTATGTAAAACTATAGTACAAGCCTGAGGTCAGAAAGAAATATTCTGGCTTATGTATTATGCTTTCAGCATAACAGATAATACTGAGGACAAGAGATCAAGTCAATATAAATGGCTATACCCAAAACCCTAACATTTTAATTAGAATTTGAAAATAAGAAATACGCTTGTAATGCTGTCCGAGTTTCCTTGTCTCAGCAATGTTGTCAGTATAGTAGGGAACCAGCATAGACAACTGTGCCACAGTGGCACAATTTGCCACTTTGACATACTAGCAATTTCATGCACTGTTTTGTTGCCTCCAGACTTTCTCCTTGACAGGCAAGCACACTGATAGTCATGTGGGAATACAAAAAGGTCCCATGCTGTAGACCACAGTATAACCACATTGTATTTATCTAACACAAGCAGCTGGTGACAAGCTTGCTCAAAACTCAGTCAGCCTAGACAAGACTTCTATTCTGTGTTTATCTAAAACCCCCCAAATTGTGTCTAGAGTGCTCAGAGTTGACCAAAGACCTAAGAGCTACTGAAACAACCAAAGTCCAAGACATTCCTGAGATCTCTTCACATCTAGCACTGTCCTTATGGGCTGCCTGAAGTCAGACTGTCTCCAAATTCTCTTTTGTCTTGCTATGGGTAATATTAGAGTCCCACGAATGACTACAAGCCAATATATCTCCCCAGGATCATCAGAAAGGCAATGAGATAATGAGAAGTTACCTGTCACTTAAGTACATTTCACATTCAAGGTAATCAGTTGTGTCATCCCACAGCTTGTCCTTAATAGACCTCCTGCAGTCAAATTGTATGTCATTTGGTGTATTTTGACCTCTGAGATCTATATAGTCAACAGTGTATATAAAGCCAGCGAGAACAAAGCTCCATCAACACTCAAGATATTCATGCAGATGCATGAAAACATAGAATAGGAGAGAAAATAAATTAGAAGGGTAAAGAGGGAAGAGAAGAAACGGCGTTAAAAACAAACAAACAAACAAACAAACAAACAAACATAAAAAAAATCTACAAACCAAAAAAACAAATTGGATCAAAATGTGGACAGGTCTGAAGGACCAGGAGAGAACTGGTGTGGGAAACAGACTGTTGGAAGACCTCAAATGAATGTGATGAAGCAGAGGAGATGGGGCAAGAGGAAGACAAAGGACAACAGGCAAAAGGAAGAATGACAAGTTGAAATGGGAAGAAAAAGCAAGGAAAAATAAAGAAGTAGAAATGAAAGAAAATGCTGAAGTGGTAAATGGAGCTCACCTTCAGTGACTGATATGAGTTAGACAAGAACAGCATTTGAGGGTAAAGCTGTATAACTTTACCAGCATCTTCTTTTCATGCTCTTTTTAATGCAACAGGAATTTAAAAAGCTGATAACCTGAATCTGGTCAGGTGTCATTTTAGTGAGGGTGTGTAATACTACTACTCAAAGTTCACACACAAAAAAAAAGGCCTACTCTGGAGGGGAAAAAAAAAGTGTGCAATTTAAATTGTTATTGATTTTAAAGTGCTAGAACCAGAAGAACAAACATAAGAAACATAACCGATAGGCAGGGAGAGTAGCAAACGTGTCAGCTTGTTCTGAATTAATTGGGCATCATTATTTAAAAAAAAATAAGTCCTTATTTCCACACTAATGTAGTTTCTGAACTGTTTTTGCTGCTGCAGAATATATGTTTTTGTGCCTAAGAAATTAAAATAATAAGAATTTTTATTAATTTGCTGAGGCTTAGTCTGTCCTATCATCAAACTTGGAATAAGCAGTTAGTCTTTACTATTGCCTCCTTTCCTCATGTTGTTTCCCCATTAAAAGGTTCAAACATGTTGGTGGAAGAGTTCAGTGAAAACTACATAGCCCTTATACTTTTAAGTGACTGATCAGTGCTCCAGGAGGATAATAACCTTATCACCTCAGCCACATGAAGAGAAGTGAATATTTAATTTTGCCAACCTTTTGAAAAAGAGGGGTTAAACATGAAAGAGAACAATGAAACTTCTTTAGTTCCTTGATGGTTATTGTTCAAACAAAATTCAAAATAGAAGTACCAAAATTCTAAAACTTACTCTTCATAACATTCCAGTTAGTATCTAAGTAAGCCCTCAAGGCTTCTAAGTGGAAGACAAAGTTCAGATGAAAGTTTCCTCTAGGAATAAGAGATACTGTCATCTAAAGGCTTGTGAGTTGAATAATTAATAGGAAATACTGAAAATTGGATGTGATAAGAGCAACCATGTCACATTTTTATGACATTTTTTCTCTTAGTAACAGTCAACTGTGTTTATAATATTCTATCTCTCTGTATACTTATATAATTTAGCTTTTTATATACACAGTGATATAGTGATTGCATATATACACACTGTATGCGCACATTTAAGTGTGTGTATGTATACACACATATGCACGCGCATACACGCACACACACATTTCCTTATTCTGTCCTCTTCTTTTCCAGTCCCTGCAGATGCTGTACTCAGAAATCTGTGCCTCTCCCCCCAGTTTTAATAAGAACACAAAATGCCCTGTGGCGACAGGGAATTGTGCAGCCAGCCCATTAAGATTAGTGCAACTACAGGAGGAACTCAGAAGCAGCTGCTGCTGTGGATGAAGCTGAGTGGGCATATGTAGCTGACTGAGTATACTTGAGGAGTTTTAATGGGCCATCATCACGACATGTCACTCTCCAAAATGACTATTTGTCATTCACGCTCTTAAAAAGACAGTTTGGCAGCTTTGGGAGGTAAAAGCCATCTGTATACTGTGCATCATCACGTACTAATTGCATAATATTTATTGGGGGGTGGAGAGACAACAATACTGTATTGTAGCACCACCAAGAGCCTACAGGCAACATAGCACATTCAGAATAGGAATGGAAGAAAAAAGACTTGCTTTCTCCTCACTCATTCTTCAAGCTTTTCAGAAATTATTTTACTAGAACTTAGAATGGGAAACAGACCACAGTGTTTGTAAACAACACGCACATTGGAGTCCTTACAGACCTGTTCGATAATCAGCTTTGTTTTGTTTTGTTTTTTCCCAAACCACTCTCAGTCCATCAATATTTATTCCTTGGAGTACTCATTCTGAGTATTTCAGTAACAAAACTGCATCACTGACAAACCAAACCATAGAGTAGTGGAATTGCTACCTGACTTGTCTTATAAAAGCTGCTTCTTTTTTCACCCAAATAGATTTAATTTTTGATTAAAGAAACCAATGACTCAAACCTCATTTACACAAGTGCCTAAAACAATTAAGTCATGTGAAAATACTACTGAAGTGACTAAGTTCTCTTCCATACATACCGATAGTATTGTCACATGATCCATATCTATTCATAATGCGCCATACTACTTGCTGTTATATAGTAAACTACCGTATTTACTGGTCCAGTGATTTGATTTATTTTGTTGCCAAGAATCATTGAAGCTGTAAGACAGAATTCTCTTAAAGTCACTACTCTCTGCTTCAGCAGTGTAATAAAACTGTGTGAGGATGCTCTCTCCCTGCATTCCCTGTGTATAGCTTCTATGAAAGTGATGAAGCTTAAAAAATGTAGCATGGCAAACAAATACCAAAGACCTTAGTATAGTTCATAGAAGAATATCTCTGGGCTAGCAGATGTCCATGGGCTTGAAAAGTTTATGCATGTGTAGCAGCTAACAGAAACAAAACCTTCAAGAAACTTCACTCATTCCTCTTCTCAAATTACTTCCCCACTATACCTGAAACACGATTTTCTTGTATAATATCAACATACACAAAGAACTGTTTATTGAGCACACACTTTTCTTGAATTAAGTACATGCATGTATATGTGCATAAATACATACATTTTTACAGTGATATGAACATTTTATGTTCTTATACCACTGTACATTGTAAAAAATGTTAATCCTTTTATTAAATATTTATGATTTTTAAGCCTCTTTTAAAAAAAATGACTAGAGAATGCATGAATGCACTTTGCCTTGTGGCACAGGAAAGATGGGAAGAGGAGAGATGAAACAAGAAAGGCAATAGCAGAATTTATATATTTACAATAATGCAAAATGAATGCTTTTACTTTGTCCCCGTTCTTGAAAACAGAATTAAGAAAAAAAAATACAAATATGCTGATTGGAAAGTTGTTTCTCTCATATTGCTTTTTCTACTAAGCCATGATAATTCAGGCCTAGGATTTCAACTACAGAAAATGAGAGCATATTAGAGGATCTATTTTTCATACCTGACTCTGTAATCTAAAGAATTATCTGTAATAGCACTGAGTGGGAAAAAATAATCATATACACTTCTTGTTTGACTACCATATCAATAATACCAATTTTACAAACAAAAAATCATTTGATATTAAAGTCTTTTCTGAGATAAGATATATACTTATACTGAATGTCTTTTTTTTAGAGTGGAAATTTTACCACCCATATTGTCAAATTTGCCAAACTAGTGATCTATAGTTTAGACTGATTATCCTGTTTCTGCTTCAACTATCCAAAACAGCTTGCAGCGTTGTTTAGTTGAGAATGATTTTTCTCACAGGAACCTGCTTCCAAAGAACATTAGTACCAAGGAATAGATACCCAGAGGGTTAGAGCTTTTTTCTGTTGTTTTTAGTTTGTATCAATTCCTCAAATTTAATTTACGCTTGAAAGTTTAATGCTACTAAAAATCCACTTCTAATCTTACCTTGCAGGTTAGTGGGAAGTGCTGAAACTCTGACAGACTAGAAGACAATGGTGAAATATATAACCATAGAAAAGTTGAATTACTATGACTAATTGTGTCTGCAGAAGCTTGTAAAGTACTGGGCTACAGAAGACAGCACAGTATGATCATTTTAATGATGAAAGATTTACAATACAAAAAAAATGTAATTAACCGGGTCCACAGCCACACTAATCTATAATTCCCTGAAAACAGTTAAGGATTTGTTAAATAAAATTTATGAAACTGATAAAAAAAACAGAATTAACATGTTGGTCTATGCCTCAATTTTTAACATACATAAATGATAATATACATGTCAAAGCATCATGCTTCTTAAAACGTAAATTTCTATTGTCTTTCTTCATAAAGTTTTATGTATTTGGATAAATGCAATATCTAGTGCTGACTTTCCTGAAAGTTTCATAGTCAACACACAGATATTTCTCAAAGTATTTCCACAAATCTAATCCCATAAGTATTCCCACTAAGATCATTGAGACTACTCCTAGATTTAAAGTGCAAAATTAAGAATTTGACACAATGCCTATATCACACATAATTAGTACTTGGAATGTATGTTGGGAGAGTCATAACTGCTCAGAGCTGACAGTGGGTCAAGGAAATAAAGCAAGAACAAAGAATTTTGAATGTAAAATTTTACTGTAAGATTTTAATATTAGTAAATTATTTCACATGAAAAGGGCAGCAATGAAAATCTACAGCAAAGCATTACAATTTCATTGCTAGTATGACACAATATAACACGAAAAAGCAATGCACGACCAAATAAAGTATAATATTAGATGTCTTCCTGTAGAAACTTGTCTTATATCTTAAAATGAGTTCACTTAGAGCAGAAGAATCCCTTGGTTAACTCATTATCTTAAAACGCAAGTTACTGTTGTCAGTGCATTTATGTTTCATTTAGAATCTCTTTTTCAGTGTGGCTTGATTAAACACCCTAACATTTCTGTAGTACTTTCTATTAACTACATGAACACTGCAGTTCAGTGAAGGTAAAACACCGAGTGACAAATAAGTGGTTCTTTTTTCAGTAGGCTATCAGACATTTTTTTTTTCCTATTTTTCCCCTGCTCTTATGTATTTCACTGAAGACGATGTATCACATTGATTTTTTATCCAAAAGCATTTCTAAAATAGATATCCACCTATCCATCCATATATACTAGCTAGTTAATTAACGGCCCATTGTTCAAAATTTACTCCAAAAAGTAGGGAAATGTAAGGCTGTGCTAAGTCAAATTAAATCTCTGTTTTAGAATTCTTTAAGTTAGAAAATCATCCTTATCCATTTACAGCATGGCAGGACTTGCTTAACACTCATGAAAGTTGGTACTAAGCATATGCCTAAGCGCCTTTCCGAAATAGAGCTTTAATCCCTGTGCAAAAGAAGGGTGCTTTAATGAACAGCAGTGTGCATCACATAGACTAATTGTAAGAAGCAGAATTGAGAGCTTAAGTGATTCCATTACATAAATTCACACTGTAGCTGATCAGTATTCAGAACAAGCTGAAATAGGGTATGCACAGTAGATACGGACATTTGAAAGTCTACCTTAAACTGTGCAGATCATTTAAAGTGATCCTTTGCAATTAAATACTTTAATAGGTTTGATTTCATCTTAACTTTTTTTTTTTACCATTCAAATTTGCAGATCTGTCAGGGCTTTCAGATATAACCAGATTGATCTCCAGATAGTAATTCATATTTTGATAGGCATTTTTACTCCCTAGGATTAAAGGCTAGAAAAGAAATGTTTATAATGCCTGTGTTTTGCGCTGTTTTTCAGAAAACATTTGGGGAGGATAATGCATTAGTATTTCAAAACCATAACAAACTGCCTTAACATGAACAATACTAGGTTAATTGTAAAACCTTCCAGCTTAGAGGGATTATAACAGCTGTATGTATAGGGCAGTGCTCTCCTGGTGCCTTTTTCTATTATGGTATGATGAGTGTTTAATAAGGACAATCTAATCAAGTTCCTACATAGCCATTGTACCTTGTTTCCTTAAATCATATTTTGACATTTCAAATGTAAGGGGAGTATTTATGGATTAAAACTGAAATTCACTTATTGTTTCTCAAAAAGCGCCCATAGATATTTGCCATGTATAATGCTGATGCCAACCCAGGATTTTTTCATCTGTTCTTCGAATTTTCACCAGAACACATCCTTGCTGGTTTTCTTACTCACTGCCATTAAATGCTGGCAATACAATCAATTTATGTGCCATTGATAAACAAATTATGAGAAAATACTGAAATGGCAGGTGTTATTTTGCATTGGTCATGTATACTTGCTGAATCTACATTAAAATTCAAATTGTGCAGACCTGTTTCTAATTCTGAAAGCCATCTGGATTCTGCCGAAAATGTTTAAAGTCTTCTTTCAGAAACTCATTTCTGAAGGTTCCAGCACTTCACATATATTGAGAACTTTTGATTTACATGAAGACCCCTCCAATTATCTGAAACAACATGTCCCTTTGCCACTATAAAATACATTGCATAGGAATGAATAATTCAAATTCCTAGATGGTCCACGATGAAATTAGAGCAGTCTTATCTAAATACCATTTTCATATTGTTACCCTTTTGAGTGAGCTCTGGTTCAATAAAAATACAGTACACAATGAGTTCCCTAGGAGAACACTCCATGCTTCTGAAGCACTGTGGTCAACATGAAAATATAGGAGTTATTAGCATTGTTAGCATTGCATATTCCATTAACTACAAACAAGATCAGTCACCTGAATTTACTCTCATCCACATCAAATGTTTCAACTCAGATGACTGTTACTAAACTGTCTGTCATACTTCTTGTGTATACCATCAAACACTTCTTAAAGGGCTCTTTTGTTATAGTATCTGATTGTTTTATTATAGTATCTGATCAGTTTTATAACCGAATCTGAAAACAATGAATTACTCTTGGAGATTAGAGTTTAAATCATTATAATACTTGCCCCCCAGCATAAAAGACTGATCTTTGTTAAGTTTCACTTCACACAGCATGTAAACTTCTCTACCAGATTGTCTGAGCACTCTCAAAGCTTAATTGATCCAATTTGCATGCCTTACCCTGGCAGAACTGTGCATCATTTCTATCCTTTTGGACTAAGTGATCACAATCTAATCACTTTGTATACAAAGCAGATGGAAAGTTTCCAGCTCCTTTCCTATCCCCTTGCATGCATCTGTATTAAAGCAATTCCAATTCAACAAGCAATCTGATCTTTCTGTATTTTTATAGGATTACTGTCTCATTGATTGGCCTTCTGTCACCAATTGTAACGTTCAGAACTTTATACTCAAGGCATTTTCACTTTTGTCTCATACCTTCTGTGTGGTCCATTAGAATGATCACTTAATTTAACAAACTGTGCTAAATATCCCTTAGGGAAGTTCTATATGGGTTGGTGTAAATCAGTACAACTCTGTTCACTGGAAGGAGAGAGCAATTTCCATTCATTGAGGATCTGCTCCTATATTTTTAAGGGAAAACAAATAATTATAATCCCATTCATGCAGTTCTGAGCCTTACATTAATTAGATACTGCCAAAAAATGTATACATTTTAAAAGGAAAATATTATTTTTAATTCAGTAAATATTTTCCAAATAGCAATTGTTTCTGTACATAAAGCAGAAATCTTTTTTTATGCTATTTTTCTGTACTTTATTCCCTTCAAAAATGTGTATTTAAATGATAATTTGCAATGAAGGTTTTGTAAAAAGTTATATTATTTGTGAATAGATGAAATCTAGCTCATGAAAATTACACAGATAACAAAAGCTTCTACAAAGAAAAGTTGTAAGTCAAACTAACGAGGATCGAGGATGTATATCCTTAAAATAATATCATTAAAATCAAACTTTCTGAACTGAACAGATAATTCTACTTAATAATCTCACTTGTAGTTCACAACTGGAATTTATATTCCCCACCTGTCTCTAGTTTATATACATCTTCAAAGGTCATTGTGCTTCTTCAACTGTACTATATTCCTTGTATTCCTATCTTGTGAATTCTTTGTCTTTCTAATGTCCGCAGATCCTCTGGGTATTTGTGGTTGGCTAGTATGGACTTATTTTTGCCTACATACATCCTTTTTACTGCTTTTTCCTCTTCTTCTTTCTCCATTAATCTCTATTCGTATCTGCTCAATAAAGTTTATGAGATGGCAAAAACATTGTTTGGGGGCTTTTAAATTTGTTTTCAGTGAAGAATACATGAGAAACTGTAACGCATGTTATTCACAGAAGCGATCTGACACTGGTGGTCAGTGCTTATGACAGCACAAGATAAGGAATACCCTTCAGTCTGCCCTGCAGCTACTTTTAAAAGAGGTGGAAGACTGGAAGGCAAAACCAATGGCCATAAAAGAGAATAAACGAACCAGAATGCACTATTAAATTCTCCAATTTTTATCAAAGAGAAAGTATGCCAGTTCAGTAATAGAGCCATGTTGTTGCGTCCATATATACACAAAAGTAGCTATACAAGTGGAAGGATAGCAGTTTTTCAATAGCAAATCTAGTGAACTCAATGTTAACTGGCAAAAAGCATACTGAATTAACCAAGTAAACCAACTGGATCATAAAAAAGGGACTGAGACAGTAAATAGTCTTTCTATTAATGTGCTGCATGCTGAAGAGTGGTAGTATAAAACCAGCAATGCCTCTCCGTGACTCACATTTCAAATAGACTCAATGGACAAGTCATATGTAAGCTGTTCGTATTGTAAACTTGCCTGAGTCTTGTAAAGACAAGCTCTCTCTTTCCGGGAGACAAATTATGCCTCCAGTTACATAAGCAAAACTCCTGCTATCTTCAGATTCTGTTCTCATTGTAAAAATGTACGGTCCCATAAGTCACAACTGGGCTGTGCAGGTGTAAGTCAGTGGCACATAACAAACATGTCTGTGGATGACACTCCAGAAATAATAGAATGCAGTTTGCTGTCTCTCAGCTGTGTTAGCTCAGCAGGACTAATAGCAATAATAAGTAGGAAAAAAAATTATCACCAGAATAGGCAGGTGTGACTCACACATAGAATTCATCTACTGAGTAACGAAGTATAATTTTATACAGTGACTTTTAAAAGCAAATTTTCTGCTAGTCTGCAAACATTCAGATGCATATTAGACCATCATATTGTATTTAGTGAAGACACTCAGGGTTTCTAAGCCAATGTGAAGAATCATGGCTCCGATCTGACTCTTCCGTGTAGCAACCTGCTGCTTCTTTTGACAGTACCACACTCCACCTGAAGGCATTAAAACCTTCAGCTGAGTTAAAAAAATTAGCAGTATTGAATGTTTCACTTGACCCAACTTTACGGCAAATCATCAGGGAGGGTCTATTGAT
Source organism: Calidris pugnax (assembly GCF_001431845.1). Taxonomy (NCBI): domain Eukaryota; kingdom Metazoa; phylum Chordata; class Aves; order Charadriiformes; family Scolopacidae; genus Calidris; species Calidris pugnax. Next base: position 15,472,156 of record NW_015090810.1, read on the forward strand.
TAATGAGACTCACAACTTCAGGAGTATGAATAGCAGAAGAACTCTTACTTTGCCTTCCAAAACTTCATTCATAACATTATCCTCTGCCAAACATTATTAAATAATATATTAATGTTCTCGAGTTTAAGAAAATCTCTTATTTTATTGCGTTACTTCTGTTGCCACAAACAAAACAAAAAACATTCTTTGGATTTGAGAATATAGGAAAGCATTGAATGTAATGTTCATGATCAGTTGTATTTATATTTCCAACAGATCCAACTAATTTATGGAAAGGTCTGGTTTCACCTCATTACTCTCTACAACGGCCCTTGTAGCAGTTCTGTCAGAGTTCTGTTATTAGTAAATGTTATTTACAGATGTAAGAGTGTTTCACTCCAGGAAAACTTGCAATATTGCTAATCAGTTTGTTCACTGTCATAAACTTAAATCTTCTAACCTTGATGGTTAAGCTACAGCATGTTTCCCCTGTATCTTGCTAATTACCTTACAATTTTCTGCAGAATTGAATCTGATCTACAACCTGTTAGATCACCCTGATACAGTCCAACACTGTGTTCCAAATTGGTCTTTGCAATCTACGGTCAGTACAAAGCAGGTATGAAATGCTCAGAACTGGAAGTTGGGCCACTCTATCTAATAGACATAAGATAAAATTATTTCAGAAGCTAAGGTAAATATCTGATATTTTAAGTGTAGATACAGATCCTTGTATCTCTAAAGGTGTCAGAAGGATCTGTCATTGAGGTAGACATCTTAATCTTTCTGCCTTCCTCATAGCCTCATTGCCTGCTTGATGGACATTTTGGAAGCAAGACAAAACACCTGGGCCCTCAGTCTTCAGCATTTCGTCTGAAAAAGCAGTCATTGATTTCATTTTGTACTTCTAGAAGTAAAATTGGGAAAAAAAACCCAAGAAGTGTGGAAAGATGATTTTGCCATCAGACTAGCAGAATGGACCATCATCTTCTACCCAGCTCTACTTACTAAAATAATAGATGAAGGGACATTTTTGAATGTGATGCTGTGGCTTACACAGTATGGAACAAAATCTAATCTTGACAGGACATTGAAATTAATCTGCAGGAAAAAAATTCTCATGTAGCCTGCAAATAGATTGAAGAAAACATAAACACATGAAGTGATGAATGTCAAAATACCAGTCTAGAAGGAAATATGTCTACTTAGTTTCTGAAAGACCTCAAAAACCCACAAGTGTCATTATTTCATCCCCTTAACTCCAACCACAAATAAGACTTGGGCTGATTTCCTTAGTGGTAGACGAGCACGAATCCTTTTGATGTTCAGTTCTTATTTTGGAAACAGTCTGGACATGGCCCAGCTGATGCCCTGATAGCTGCATATATTTGCATCCTTCTGTCCATCTGCTGAGACCTCAAACTTGCCTGGACTTCTCCACATTTGCATGTTGCTTTTTTGTTTATCCACACTCTAGCTTGACCTAGTAGTTCTTGGAATCTCTGCAGATGGAAGGCCTTTCTTTCTTGTTCTATGTTGTTTGGCATCACGTTGATCACATTTCAGGCTTTTTTGAGTCAAATTCTGAGTTCTCTAGCCCTCTCCAGGAGTGTTTTATAAGAAATATTTACATCTTTCCTTTTCTATTCTTTGCTTCCCTGTTCCCAGAAAATAAACATAAAATCACTTTTCTACTAGTTTCTATCTTGATGATATTTGGTTTTGCTGCTGTCTTGTATCACAGATTACCTTGGCATCTTCCTGTGTCAATTACAAATGAGCTTTACTTACCTTTTTGCCTCTTTCAAGTGTATCTGCACATTTCTCAGACCTGAGGGTTACTGGATCTCTGACTAACACAACTAAGCTAACATTGGTACTTACAAGGCCTTCTTTCTAGAACCCCTGTTCTAGAATCCCTATTCTGTGTGGTGGATTGATGTGACTTAACCAATGTATGACCCATACACCTGCACACAGCATCCTTAGCAAAGAGCAAAGTGAATCAAGACATACACATACTATTCTTATACCTTAATCTAAACTAATCTTTTCATTGATTCCTTTGTCAGCTTTACATCAGGCTCTGGAGTGAGAAAAACACAATGTGTTGCTTCATCATGGGCCTTGCATTCTCATGCTTTCTGGGATGCTTTTTCTTCAACTTTTTCATTCTCTTTTTTCCTGTACTAAGATTGTTAAGACTAAAATATTTACATTTTCTTTCAACCTTAAGATAAAACTGAATTGAATAAATGTGTCAGTACAAGTGGGAATTCTTTCTCAATGTAAGGTACCTCCATTATTTCCTATACATTTATGCATACATTCCACCACTGCTATCACTCCAGTTCCTGCTGGTGTCCTCCATAAAATGTCCTTTGACATGGCTTCATTCAGTTTATCAGTGAAATCAGATAAATTGACATAACTTTTTAAACAAGTCTTATTTCCCTTGCTCTCCAAATTTTTCAAGAGGGATTGATACACACCTAGGAATACACTTGATTCAGCAGAAAGAATAAAACAGAAAAGCAATAAAGCTTTAAGATCCTCAGAGTAGTAGTAGACGAACTTGCAAAGAAAGAAACAAACAAATATGAATTGAGCAATTTGAATCTTACAATGAGACAGGAAATAACAGTTTCACTTGGCTTATTTCCTGTTTAGCAGAAGGTATAATAGAGTGCTTTTGCTCACGGCTGTTTATTGTCAGGTAGATATTGAAAAAATAGAGGGAATGAATAAAAAAGCAGTAAAAATGAACACAGGACTGCAGTGCTGACCAATGAGGAAAACTTTTAAAAAGCGTGAAATACGTATTGCTTGGTTAAGCAACAGTTAAGTGGTAAAGGGTAAAAGAAAGGTGAGGACAACAGTCTACATATGCATGAAGATTATGAATATCCAGGAGCAAGAGGAATTATTTAACAGTTCTTAATATAAACACTATGTAGCACTATAGTCCTGCAAGTTAAAAAATAAACATAAAAATATGCCAAGTACTTTCCCAAATGCCAAATCTGCCCATATAATGTGTATAAATTGTATAAGAAAGACAAGTTAAGTAGTTTGCTAATTTATGGCATTGCATTTATACCATGATTATGGAAACTTAAGAAATGACCATCTGCTTTTCCCAAGTGTAGCTGAAAACTTTTCATTGTTACAGAATAACAAGCTAAACTTTGCCTAGTTCTGCACCTGCCTACCTTGTAAGGAAAATGAATTGCTTGATTGTCTAGTCAGCAGGGTTACAATTTGGTACCTCAGTATGAAATGTTTAAGCAGCTTATCTTCCTTACACATGTATCCAAGTACCAGATTTTCCATATTTTGGAAGCATTTCAAATGAAAAATAACTTTGTGGGCTTAATTCTTCTCACATCCACTCCACAGCAGCAAAATTGCACATCTCTATAGTCCTCAAGGTAATTTCTCACGATTTACAGAAACAAGAAAACTAAATGGGACAGTATGTCTATGGTAACATTTTGTGGAACTCATAAAGCACAATCTCCCTATATCACCTGGAAAATGACATTACGTTTATTTTTTTTCTACTCAGAGATGGCCAAAGAATCTCCTGTGCTGTAGGCAGAACATTATGTCAGACTGCCCTTAGCTGTACTCAACACATACCCTGTTCACCCATATGAATCCACATAAAGCAGGCCTTCAGTGCTCTAAGAGTGCTATATGACTATATGAAAGGAAGGCACTATTTTTTAACTGTCCAAATGTGGAATATATTGCTTTCTGTTGTCAATCAGTCCTCAGTTCTCCTCTTTTACTAACCTACAGAATAAAATATCAGCTAAAAATTAAATTTTAAAATGGCCAAATAGTTGTATTCTGATATTAATATTCTCAAATCATCTACTAAACAACACACATTAAGAAAATTTTGCCACCTTCTCAAATGTTTAGAACTACCTTCTCGCAGGGGAACATTCTGAAAAAGAGAGTTTAAGACTGAGTCAGTAAGGCATATTTTGCATTTTGTGGTACATGAATACTTTCGCATGAACTACTATATGCAAAAGACCTATATTTGTCTTGGTATTCTTATTTATCTGAAAGATAAAATAATGTTTATTATTTGCTATATTGTTTATGGCTTATACAGCACTACTACTGTACTACATGTTTTGTGCCCACATAAATAATATTCCTTTTGCAATAGCACAGGGCTGTAGCACTAGCAAATACTTGAATATGGAAGGAGATGTTAATGGTGGAAGTTTCTTAGCAAAGTCAAAAACATATGCAAGAATTCATCCTAAATATATTGTATATTTTCTTGAGCATATGTATTGATTGCGGTGATTAGCACCTTTTCATGATGCATCTTTCTATTGTAAATAGAGCTTCTTCATTGGCTAAGTTTACACTTAGCCTGGGAAGGTTAAGGTAGTTCCCCTTTATACACTGGGTCAAGTGATCTACAGTTAGGTGTTGACAACATATTTTTAATACTATGTAAACAAAAGAACCTCGATTTTTAACTGGGTGATCCTCCTTCTTACAACCTTGGAGCTATGAAACATTAAACATTATGACCTTCTCAAATTTATGCTTGCAGTGTAGGCTTGTATTCATACCATGACCAAGGTCTGGACAGCTAGAACAGAATTAGGGTTCTCCTAGGAGCATAAATTCCACTGCTTTTTCTAAGAACTACTTGTCTCTAATTTACGTGACAGTAAGTGTCTCTTCCAGTGCAAAAGAGACAGAGAAGATGCTGGTAGCATAAGGCAGCTAATAGTTATTCTGAAGGAAGTGAGCAACCTAGTGTATTAACTTCTCTTAGCTCTTCCACCATTACCACTTAGCTCAGCCACTTCTTCCAAGGAAATGCATGACACTAAGAGAAAAAGATTATACTGCAGAGATTTTTCCATCATTAATCACCAGTATATTTATGTAAAAGCCAACTTATTGGACATGAAGAAACCATTTCTTGATTTTTTCAGGATCTCTTAGTATGTTGTCATAGGTACTCCCCTTAACCAGGCGAGCACCAAAAGAATGACATGTGTACACAGATACTTTTTTAGCAAGTGATTATTCAAAACAAAATAAAGAAAGAAAAAAGATGCAAAGAACTTGAGAAGTGCAGTGTAATACTAAAAAAAACCAAAACCAAACCACAAAATGAAAACCAACAAAACACCACCAAAAAAACCCCAAACAAACCACCACCAATAAAAAACAGCACAACAATAGCATAGAGCAAAGAAGAAATTCAGCAGAAGAATTGTGACAAAGCAGGAATATCCCTAGTAGCACTTTTAGACTGTGACACAGGGAAAATACTAAATACATGGAATGAATGCCCGGTGGGTCTCTAGACACTTATGTCTAACAGCATAGGTATCAGAAAAAAGACAACCTGGAAAAGGTAGTGTGATAGCAGGCTACAAGATGTAAAATTTTAAAGCATATGCAGTTTGATATTTTGAAATTTTGGAAAAATATCCTTTATCTGGTCTGAAAGGAGAAGTAAACTTATACTAACATAGATATCAAATAGACTGTACTTATGAATTTCAACTAACTTGTCATCCATAAAGGATGGAAAATAAAAGCTGGGAAGAATTCCCTGTTACTTGTTCATAATGTTTTAATATATTGCATGATTCTCATCTTTAGAACAAATAATATTCTATCTTCATAGCAAAGAACATTGGTGAGCTATTGTTCTGAAGCTTTTTTGGGGATGTTGACTAATGTTTCCATATTTCTCTGGTTTCTGTTGTTGCTTCTTAACCCACTATTGCCTCTTGTCTTGCAAGACCACTGCCTCAGGGCAGGGGTTCTGTTAGCTTGCACTGTGCCTAGCACAGTAGGAATTTGGTTCATGACTGGACTTCCTTAGCCCTACAATAATGCAAATACTGTTCTTGGTAGCCCTATTTTTAAAGTGCTGGATTTCCAACATCATTAATATGCAACTGTGAGACTAAAGAACGGAGGTAAAACTGGATATTGAGTGACAGACAATAGCATGAAGTAGAGGACTAACAACAAGCTCAGCAGATGAAAAGGAGAAGAAATGTCAGAATATGACTACAAAAAGTCAGCTGAAGCAGCATGAAGTTGACTGACATCAAAACTGTAAATCTCATGCTCTCATGAAAAGAAGGTATTTTCTGATAACCATCCAAGCATGCAGGGTACTTGCATCTACATATCATTGCAAAATTAGCTTTTACTCTCGCTTTTCTATTTTGCCAGAGACCCATAAAATATTGTTTTAAATAATGCCCAAAAGAAATTCAGAGCAGAGCGCTGCAGGTAGACCCTATTAGTCTACTGAAATACAGAACTGGTATTACAGGATTATATAAATAGCATAGCTGTGCTATTGAATAAAAAGCTGCAATGAGGGCTACTTAATTTACGGATGTTGTCATCACCTTCACTAACCTTCTTCTTCTGCAATGCCACATGTTAAGGATCAGTGTTCTATATTATACTAAAAGATCAAAAAGCTGCATGTTCTGGTTCAGTATCCAACCATAAGTCTCTCAACTCCATTATCACTTCTAATAATGAAATTACATACAAATTGTCTTTTAGTGCTTGAGCATGTGAAATTGTCATCACTTTAAATCCCCAGCATAAAACTCATTTCTGTATCCATTCAGCTATGTGAGAAGACGACTTCCTATAAAGAGAGAAAGAGGAAATTACACTATAGCTGTGCAGGCTAATGAAATCAACCAGGAAAAAGCAGTAGATTTTAGGTTATCCCTTTGGATAATTCTTCCTGTGTGCCTTAATCTCACCATTCTCCCCAGAGACACTTTAGCCCTGCATACTAAGTAGGAAACATTCAGATTGTCAGTCCGCTCTCAATTATTTGGGGTAATTCAAATAAAATAAAGCATGGAATAACACAAAGCCCACAGTGACTATCCAGTGCAAAAAAGCATGTGTTACTAGTGACTGCATAGTACAAGCTCAGATGGTAAATTCATACCACTACTCTACAGTTGAAACATACCTTCACCAAGACCTATTCAATCCACAAAGTAGGTAAGCAGGAATTGACTATTTTGTCTGTTCATTTGTTTCATTTGCAGCACTTGTGGTAGAAAAACATTGACAGGAATGACATGTCCCATTCTATTTAAAAGGTCAACTGTTATCAATTTTCAAAGCACAGAACAGAGAGTTCCTCAGATGGGTAAATTACAGAAATATAGCAATTTGCTTTTTCACTTTCATAAATGGCTTTTGGGAGTATATAAAACAACAGTGCTTCAAAGATTATACTAAAAGTAAAGTTAACAAACAGAAAAGGAGTAAAAAATATACTAAAAAGGAAGTTTCTCTCCGAGTTATTACTCCATCTTGGCTTTCCACAGTGTCCACAAAGACAGATGAAGAATAGATGTTTTGGCTGGATTTGGTTTTGGTTGGTTTTTTTCCCCAAAAATACTTGGGGTTGGGGCGGGGAGGGAGAAAATGAAAAAAATCTGTGTAGAGTTGTTAACTACTTTTAGCCAGGAGCTTACTTGCAGAGCAGACATGAACATTTATCTTGTGCAGGATGCCTGGAAGGGCAAGGCTCCAGGCTAAGAGTAGGCAGAGAGAGCAGCCCCATGTGTTGCCCCCATAGACAGAGTGAGGGACAGAACCCTCCAGTGAATCACTCCCAACTCACCTTCTGCTCCGTTATCTGCAAATGAGGCAGCCTGGTCCCTATTACCTACATTTTGGCTTCCTAATTTCACCCCATACGCTCTCCATTTCCCAAATGTCAGTAAAACTGCTGTAGTATAGTTTCTAGAGAGATTAAAATTCTCAACTCTTTCACCACAGATGAAGTTCCCTCAGTTTCTCAGCAGCTGCTATTCCAACAAATCAGTCCGAGTTTGACTGACTGGTTAGCGCTTCCACAGTACTCACCACCTTAAAATATTTTAGCAAAGACACTTATCATCCAAGTCAGTCAAAAAGTCATCAGCTGCGTCTGGAAGTGTGAGACTATGATCTAGAAAAAGAGCTCTATTTCTGACTGCATCTGTATGGCTTGGTAAAAGGTCACACCTCAGATAAATATCATATGTGATTAATTCTGTCACCCTATCGACACATTCACCAATACCTTTGAAAAAGAAAAAACAAACACAAAAAAACAATATTCTTCCCTGTCTGGCCTGCCTCCCTCTGAAATGATGAGTCTGGGAAAAATAATCCACTCTCTATGCCAACAATAACTCACACTTCTTGTTATTTTGCTGCTTGAAAAATACTTTCCCCACCATATCTTGGAACAAACCTGTAAATTCCCTTAAATGCACCAACTGTCCAGGAAATGTTTAAGTTCACTGCATTTTTTTAATGCTTCACTCATTCTGTACTACTCTAGAAACTAAGACAAACATTTGCTTTTATGCATTTTGGTCCATGTTTGAAAATTGAATCCAACAAGCCTTTTTATCTTAATATAGTTAGAAGAAAAACAAAGAGGCAGGTAAAATGCAATTAGAAGGCAATGACTGTGAGCTCTAACAAACTACATGCTCTTAGTCCACTAATTTAACCTTTTTTCTTGATTTTACCATTTAGAATATGCAGGTCAGATTTATGCTTTTCTTTCCCCTACATTGTAAATAACAAGTAGACGCAAGGCACCTCACAAGTTCCAAGTGTTCCTTTTTAGAAGTACCAGTGAGCCTCTCAAAGATAAATATCAACTTCTGGGGTTTGTGCTCAAGCAATCCTATGTGTTTTTCTCTTTTATTTTCAGTCCTTTGTATCTTAATAAGGTTTCAGAGGGAAAAAAAAAAAAAAAAAAAAAAAAAACTGGGATATTGGCAGCTGTTGGAGGAGGTAGCTCCTTGCTTACTGATTGCTACAATCACTGTTTCAGTAGATGTAGTACGGGGGAAAAAAAAAAAAAAAAAAAAAAAAAGAATTGAACTCAGCAAAGAGCTTGAAACTGTCCCTGTCTTCAACTGTACACAAATTTAGAGACATTGGAAAAGAAGCTTTGGTTTGGATTACAGCCTTGTTTTACTTCTTCAGGTTCATTTATGGATTATTTTCCTACTTCTATTTTTAATAAGAAAAATTAAAGGATTACTGGCTAAGATTTTGTGTCATTATAATGCTTTTGAGGAGACTGTAGCAGAACACATAACATGAAATTAAAACCAAAAAATACTAACAGAAATCAAAAAAAAACAACAAACCACCATAACCAAAACCAAACCCTGGATGTCTGATAGTTATGTAACAAAACCTAAAAAAGATATCAACACAATTTTAAAGCTCTACTTTAACTGAACTCCTTTTTGCCAATGTGTAGACTTTAATTGCAAGATTGTGTACTGCTTTTCAAATATTCAATGTAATAGCATACACTTTTTCCTAATTTTAGGTGTTTATGCATTGAATCATTTAAAACTGCTCTGTACTATTATTTTTATGCCCAAATATAGTCTATTAAAGTAATTTATATGGAAAATACAGAGTAAGGCATTTCACGAAACATATTACCATGCTGCAGCAAACATTTTCTGGAAAACAAAAGCCACCTATGCTTCTAGCTAAATTAGCATCATAGTTAACTGCCTCATCTACTACATGGCATGTCTGGAAGACAAAAGTACCTATCCGAACAGGTAAAAGGGCTAAATAGTAAAATGCTTCAGCCCTTTAAGTGAACATAACTTATGCTGTGCTGACAGACAGAAAGAAATTGTATATGGTTCAGTCCACAGTCTGATTACATGTTAAGCACCTCCCAAGAGACACTCAGAATTACTCAGGATTGAATTCAAGATGATTAAAATTTATAATACAGAGAGGAAAGACCGACATTAAAAAAAATAACAAACACAAAAAAAAGGCAAAAAACCTCAGTCACCTCTGACTCCTATTAGTGTAAAATTAATGGAACTCCTCCAGAGGTTTCTCCAGAGTGATGTGAGAAACAGACCCCTGCTGCCTTAAGAAAATAAATACATTTTTTTTCAAAAACAAACACAAAACATTCTGCCAATAATTAGATGTCAAGGATGTAAGAAGGAAGGCTGTAATATACCTCAGATATGGATCTGAAGTCTTCTTAAAAAAACATGAAAACACTGAAAAATTATTTTAAGTGAAAGACTCATCTTACTGATGTGAATAGGAATCCCGTTCCACTACTTAAAAGGAACAGAATTTTACCATGCACGATCATATAATTAAGGTATCAGAATGCACACACCCAAGAGGACAAATTTAATGCTGACAATGGAATTAACATTGTTATTTCATGAATAGTGGTGTAACCCTAACATTCTCTGAATGCTGCCTTCCAAACAGAATTGCCTAGGCTTTGTAAAACTGAATAGGGGTGGGGAAAAAAATATTCCTTATTGCATCCCCATTTGCCTGTGTGTTTCTGAAGCGTTTTTATCTCACAGCCCTTAAAATCTGGAGGAAGGCTCCTCATTCCTGGATGTGCACTTAGATTGGCACCCTGCAAAGCATCCTGAAGTAAGGCAGTGCAGGACTGACCTCCCCAGGAGCAGAGCACTCTGCAGAACATGAGGCAGAGTCTGGTTGCTGCTTCCACTGCACTTGATGAGGGAAGTGAGTTATGCCAGCTCTTCTCTTGCTGTAGCTTCCTCACCAAAGAGAAAGAAGAAAAAAAAAAGAAGAGGAGGAAAGTGAAAAAAAAACCCCAACTTTCCTATCCAAATCTCAGTCTTCTCACTCCCTACCTACCTGCAAAGGATTTGAAAAAAGAGCAGCAATATTTTTAAGAGAAGAGGGGGAGGAAGATGACTGCTGCTCACTTCAGAGTGGTGCTACACGTAATATGTTAACATACAGAAAGAAAATCACTTCTTCACCTCTTTGCTCCCCTGCGTGGGAATGCAGCTTTGGTCATGATTGCACCTCAGGAACCACGCAGTAAAAAGCCTCTCCAGTGAGAAGGTTAGGAACCGGCCACGTCTTATCTTATAAGACGCTCAGCAAGGATTCTGTTTCCAGGAAGATGGGCTTCCTTTTGCAAGTGCAAATTTTTATCTGCTTTTCCTACAAAATGAATTGCTGGTACAAATGTGAGTTCTTGAGCCAACAATTCATACTGCTGCTGATGCAAAAGCAGGCTGGGCACAGACTGTTTCAGGAAAAAAGGTTTGCTTTTCAGAAGATATCTGCTTATGAATACTAGGACTCTTGTAAAGGACAGGAAAGAGCAGACTGTGAAGCTAAAAATAACCACATACTTGCAAATATCATGTACTCTAGTGCTACCACAGCATCTTTGGCCATAATATAGCAATTGAATGAATATGAGAATCACTATAGATCAAAAGCAGTCTTCAGTCAAGTATTTAAAGATACTTTTTTTCCAGGAGAGAAATTCTAATTTGTAAGCCACACTTCCCTTTTCATCACCAGCCAAGAATGCCAAATATGCCATTTTCCAGAGGCACAAGAGAAACTCCAACCTGAGAACAAATTTGGCTAAAAACCAAAACTTACAAAGCCAAGCAACAGCTTCATGGCATCAGAAAAGAAACTGCTACATAACCTAAAACTTATCAAAAACCTTCAGAACCACTGCAATAAGAGACAATATTTCTGATTCTAGCACATCTTTCCTAAGGGCTCAATTGTGCGAAGTACCAGCCCCAGTTCAGAAAAGTCCCTAAACACAACCACAATTGTAATCATGAGAGCAGTTCCCTATTTAACGTGATTATTTAGTTGGCATGATTAAATTCTAAGTGCTTAACTATGTTAACACAAACATCAAGGTTTTTGTCTCAGTAGGAAGAATTAAGTAAACTGAAATTCATTGCACTCATATACTTGAAGCAGTGGATTTCAGATTACTTCATCTCCTTTTCTGTAAGCATGCCATTTTGCTAAAAGCTGTCACTCCCCTGTTTTCTACACATTTGCTGTCTTTTAATGAGAAACACTATTTTTTGATTCTGATACTGCATAGAAAAATAGGTTTTTCTTTCAATAAGATGATTACACTTAAATGTTACATAGAAACACAAGAGGGATTTTTTGTTTGGGGTTTGGTTTTTTCCATCATAATTGCTGAAGGAAGCGTATTACCCACCAGCACAAGGCAGTGAATGAGCTAAGGCCTGGATTCACAGCTGTGCTCAGTGTGCTCCACGTGCAGCGCCAGGCTGGCAAAATGAGCCATTTGGGATGCCCTGATGTAAGGGCTTGCTCTGTGCTGGCCTGGTGCCCATCAGAGGGAAGGTAAAGCCACAGAGCCATGCTATGCACGGAGGGCAGTGAGGCCCCCAAGGTACCAATCTGCCACCCAGGCAACATCAAAACAAAGCAGTAATGCAGACATGCCCTCCTTTTCACTTGTCACACCCCCAGGTGCCTGATTCTTTCTCTCTTGCCTTCAGTAGTGCTGATCTTTAGGGAGGAAAGAACATGACACAGAACTTCTATGTTCTAGGACTAGCTGTTAGCTCTTATAAAAGAATATTCATCATTATGTTTCTCAATTCCTATGAACAAAAATATATGTAATATTAGTAAAAAAAAATTTTCTTTGTATCAACGGTAGTAAAACACTTTAATTATTGTACTTCTTTATAGAAGCATAGCTAATATGTAGAGGTCCTAATAAAAATTACAAGAGGAATCAGGAACGAAAGGTATTGCCATTTTGAAGTATTAATATTTCTTCTTTTTCAAAATACAAAATTTTGTCCCATCGTGGTTTAAGTCAACTGTGCTAACAGAATTACGATTTTCAGGTTGCACACTATAAACACATCAAAACCCAAGCATCTGCACCCTCCAAAGTTTGTTTAAATTCCCTACCTTTCCTACATAGAGTGGGTCTGTACCCATGTATTCTTCCAGCACAAAGAATTGATTCCACACCCAGCTGCGTTTGGTTCTCGTCCTCCCTGATTGAAAGTAGGGCTTTGACCTGGACCTTGAGAGCTCTGCTTGATTCATCCCAGAAAGACACAAGAAAAGAGCTAGTATCTGCAGAAAATGGCAGAACTCCACTTTGCCCAACTTCATCTTTTTTCTTTTTCTTTTTTTTTTTCGGTGAAAGAAAAAACCTTGACGAGAGCAGGCACAATTCCAGTTGTCTCTGTAGCTCTAGCCTCCGGCAGGGTGTCAGCTGGGAGTCCAGAGATAATAATTTGTGGAGTGGTTGATTGGAAGAAGTCACCAGCGTTGAATAGCCTTCACCAAAGAAATGGTGTAATAGGTACCTATCCAGGAAAAAAAAGAGCTGTTGTCAGAACTCTTTCTTTTTTTAAAGAACGCAAATTATTTGCAGCTTTCACATAATGCATAAAAATGTTTATTTATGATTTTTCTTATCATCAACGCAGTTGAGTTTACATAATAAGTATCTGAGAGTTTAGAGCACATTCCTTGGATGGCATTATTATTGCTGATATGTCTGTATTTATAGTATAAATTTTTCTCGAGACTGTTCTCTTAATATACCGGTTTCCCCAGCACAATTTTTCTCTTTAAAATAATCAAAGCAAGTGTAGTTATTTACAGTTATTTTGCTTGATTTCTCCTTGTCTGTCTGCTACAGTCTGCTGTGCCTGCCATTACAGTGATATAATTACAAACCAGCTACAGGCAGGAAATGATATTAATGGCAAGGACATATGCTAGTTTAACTCTCTTCCATATAACTGAAAAGTAAAATAAAAGAGTATAAGATGAATTGGAACAATTTGATTAATCCTTAGTCACAGCAGACCAGATGTTATGATTTGTTCTGATCTGAAACTGACCCGCTAAAAAGCTTCAGTCTCCCCACTCATTTTTATTATATTCCAAAAGCAAATGTCAGGCACGGTAAAAAGCATGTTAGGCTAGTTTATACATTTATACACAAATATGTTCCTAAAGATCAGAGGATTATGTGATTTTGTGTTTTCAATGAAACCTTGCTGTAATGACAAATGGTTTTTCAACACTAACACATACAATTTTCATCTTTTTGTGCATCTTATCCATTTTTATTTCAAAATCTTGATTGTTCAATAAATGGTTGATCTCACTAAAAAAATAATTTACAAAAATACCCAACTAACTTTCAATACTTAAAGCAGTCTTTTTTCTGCCTTTTACAATTGTGAGCCTTCTCTGGCCAAGTAAAATGTACATTTCGTATAATGTTTTTAAAAGTGTAAGTTCTGTCAGTCAGAACCAAAGGTAGCCTTGCCTTTCAGGGGAATCACTTGCATTAACCCCAGCTGAGCAATGCTGTCTCTGAAATAAGCATCCTCCTTGTCTGATTGAGCAATGAGGCAGACGGGAAGTATTTAAGAAGTGCCGAACACAAGGTGAAAATGAGGATGAAATTAAAACAGATAACAAGGCATTCATTTAGAGTGAGCCACTGCTACTTAGGAAGCCATGGAAGAAAGAAGATTTCATCCTTTCTACATTTAATTAATCTTAAAAGGCTAGACGTTAAATTGCATACACATTAAATGCTCTAGATAGATTATCATTGTATCCCTACTCACTACTATTAAAACTGAGTGAAATGCGATCTCTGATATCTGTTTCCAGTATGTCAGGCTCTTTTAGCTGAAGAACGCCTATGTATCGTGCTGCCAAAGGTACCTAGAGGGCAGGAACATGAAACAAATAAAAAGCTCTTCTGATTGCAGACTGTATTTAAAGCCTTTTTGTAGTAATCCCTTCTGTGGTACAGCCCTGCACCAGAAAGGCTTTGCTTAGAGACTGGTGGGATAAACCACAAACCCACTGAGCGTGTTTGCTAAGCAGCAGCAATTTGAAAGCTTCCATATGTGAAAATCCAGTGTCTCCCTACAGGCAAAATAAAGAGAATAGGCAGTGTCTTACCTAAAGACCCTAAATTCCAAAATGTGATGTTACAGCTATAAAGGATGTCTCTCCAACGTGGACCAAGATTCTTTTTGCAGCAAGATTAACACGCAGGTGTCATTCTCACTAGCAGAGCATAGTTTAAAATGATTAATCCCAACTAGTCATAGCTCAGTTTTGATCCGGTCCTTTGGGTAAATCATGACCATATGACATAGTAATTACTGAGAGGGCTGCAATCAGTGTTAAAGAGAGTAGCTGTGCTTCCTTGGTGATACGTTCACTTCCTACCGCTCAGTTCAAATAAGATAAACATTGTTTGTAGTAGACGCTGTTTACACACCCTTTACTTTCCCTCTCTGTGTCTAAATTGCGTCAGGTTAAAGACATCTGATATTGATAAACTGTCAGTTTATTTCAAAGAGGCAGCAGATTGTTATTTAACAGAGATAAAAATATGAAATGGATTTTCTTAAGAAATGTCAGTAAAACGTTTACAATATGTTTGAGTCTTTCCACTAAGCAGTTTGAAGTGTCTCATTCTTGCTCTGAACAGACCTTTCAAATCTAGAATTGCTCTAACCTTTATCTTGAACAGTGTTCTCTTATATCCTTTCTTTTACACCTGCAGGAAAAGTATGAAAGCCACCATATGGAGTGCCATGGTCCTCAGCCACACACCACAGCACAGAACTGAAAAACGCACCCAAAATACCAACTGAAAAACAGCCCATATGCTAGACAGCACAATCTGATGAAAAGCAGAATACTCACACCCCCTGGAAAAAAAATTGTTGTCATTTACTCATTCTCAAATACTTTCACCGCAGTCTCCAGAATGCCAATTATTTTTATTCAGCTGTGTGGCAGCACTTTCTGCTCTGAAATACTCTTCCCTCCCTTCCTCCCCTTCTTCAGGATAAGTCTTCCTATTCCTCTTAGAGCCCTTTTTTTTAGTTTTTTATTTATAGCTCTTTCAGCACATTGCCTTTTGAGTGTGATACTTCCCAAAGCAGAGTGAAAGTGTCTGATATTTAAAAATGTTTTCTGTTTTAGGAAAAATTATTTATTAAATTGCATCTCACTACCTTTCTTACTGATATAAATACACATATTTATGTGGAATTTTCATGGCTATGAAAAAAATGAAGTTAAAAAAAATATATATATTTCTGTCGAAGCACAACTTGCACCTTAGCATCAACTGTTCTGTGAAGTCCAGAATTATGAAGTCCACAAGTCCACATAAGCATCATCACAGCACTCATAAAACTGAAAACTATAAGGTGCTGTTCGTTTTTTTTTTCCTCATCAAGGCATAACTTCAGTGTTCACGGTTGCAGTTTATATGACTAACACAGACAGCAACAGAGGAAATGCAGTGCTCTGATTCCAGTGTCTTCTCTGTCATCTGCAT
This sequence comes from Calidris pugnax, assembly GCF_001431845.1. NCBI lineage: Eukaryota > Metazoa > Chordata > Aves > Charadriiformes > Scolopacidae > Calidris > Calidris pugnax. The sequence goes on from NW_015090810.1 coordinate 15,488,393, forward strand.
TTAAAAGTGTGAGTGTGAAGCGAAGGCAAATCTGAGCTGCAAACGTTTTATATTTTGTGTTTAAAAATGCTCTTCTATAAAATAGAATCACTTTCTGCACAAAAAGGACTCAGAATACACAGAACTGAGAAATATTTGCACTTGTAATTGATGTCATTAATTACCTTAGGACAAAAGTGCACCTTCACATCTTGTTTCTGGATCCCTAAAATACTACTCCTCTCCCCGAATAGGGGCAAATGCAATCTTGTCTCCTCACTCATGCTTTGCCTAGATAAAAACTAATTTGGGCTTTAAAAATAAAATTCATTTGTCTGCTGGTATATTTAAAACACTAGGCTTTACCTTCCACAGCTAAGCTTGTATTCCCTATTGACTCCGTATATAATCCTGACGACCACAAATATGAAAAAAATAAAGTATAGTAACCTCTGTGTAATTCCAAAAGCATGTTATGTGATCTGGACTGTGCATGTAGTATGACTTACCAGAGCAGTAACATGCTGTCTGTGTAAACAGCTATAAGAATCAACCCTCACCCCCAAAAAAGAAAAAAAAAAAACACACCACAAAACCAACATAAAAATTATCCACTAAATATCTACTCTCTCATGTTTGTGTTCTTAAATAGCTGGTTGATATATAAAACACCAGACTGAAATATATACATCTGAAAAAATAATAACCTCCTTATTCAATATATACCATAAAACTTACATTTTCTCCCATCTGCTCTACAGAAATTAAACTATATTTAAGCCACAGTCGAGTAGCAGAAGAGTTCTGGTGAACACTGCTAATCTGAAAAATGTTACTACTCTACTTTGCCAAAACAATCTGCTAGTGTCAAAAAGACACTATTATGCACTGTCTCCGAGGGGCAATCTTGATTTGTTGAAAACATTCATGTCATGAATAAGATCCTCAGCTTTAAGGAATAGCTCCCTTCACTGCAAGCAATTAAGGGTAATTTACACCCACTGAAAATCTCTCTGAATATTTTGCTTCACTCCATAATTTCTGAAACAACTCATCAAGACTAGTCCTTGCTGTTTGTATGTAACAGCAAGCACCAGTAGGCATGGACAGAGTATGTCTTCAGTCTCCTGGATATCCTCGTGGAAGCTCTCTTTCCCTACCCTTGAGATTTCCCTGGCCTTGCAGGGCCATTCGCTGAAGGCTCTTGAGATTGTCTTCGTACCACCTAACCTTTGCAGCCAAAGTGCAAATTCCTACAGACTTCAACTCACACATTGTTACTAGTGTCACAGTGCCAGCCTAATGTATGAACCACAGCATTCCCAACCAACCTTTTCAACCCAAGAGGGAATTTTGTCCTTCACTGTATATTGTTGTAAAGTCTTTCCATTGCGCAAAATTCTTCAGGAAGAAGTGGAAATCCAAACCTTTTCCATTACTAAACTCTACCAGCCTGGATTACATTTCTCAATTTTGAAATCTCACTCTCAGCTTCAATTTTTGACACCATTGCAAAATTTACTGCATAGAACCTGGACCTTGCTGTCTCAGAAAATGCAGCCCAGACAACACCTTGCTTTAGCATGGTCAATAGTGCATAGCTATCCCATGTTTGGGTTGTGTTTTTTCTTTCTACTTTATCCATTCACTAAAATAATGCCCTGTGTACTGATACAATTCTGAAGGTGACTGTTGCCACTGGAGTTTGAACCATGATCCCTGAAACATAGTGGAATCAGCAGGTGAGCCCCCTGACAGCTGAACTGCCCCCACTGAAATATTTATGTTTTGACATTCAATTTTACAATGCCCATTGGAAAGGGTGTCACTTTCCATGGCAGAGAAAATTCCCCTTTGTTATAAGCCTGCAGCTTCTCAATGTCACACATCCTAAATATCGAAGGAAACACTTTCAGGCACAGGAACTCTGTGATCCTTGAGACAAAGGGTTTAGAGAGGATAACATGTCTAATTATGTTGTAGATTGCAATGTCTGGTTATCATTTTTTTTTTTTCAGGGAAAGGAATAAAAAAGTAATAAAAAAAAAAAAGGAGCATGCCTTGGAACAAGTGAGGTAGGGACCCTTCCATGAAAAGAAGCTCTGCAAGTCAAGGCAATATAATGAAACCTATTAACTCCCTGTGCCAGATGACATTACAACTACAGACCACAACCTCCTGCCGCTAACTGGCCTAAATATTCACATGGGAGATCTGTAAATGTAGTGCACATCCTGCAGTCTGCATCTGGTTATCGAGGAAGAAACTATCACTGTTCCAAACATATGGCACTGCTACACTAAACTGGCTCAAATACCCTCTGACTCAGGTGAAACAACCTGATGAGACAACAGAAAAACACTAGGCACACTTCAGTAAATGATATGGCTTCAGAAAATGCTTAAAGAAAACCGGGGAACAGCTTTTAGTCTTTCACACTGCTCTGAAGTCGATCATAAGATTGTATGTGGCTAGAGTGCTAAGTTGTTTGTGCTGTTGGTAGGTTTCTTTTCCCCCTCCAAGAAAATTTAACAAATAAATGATATTTTTTATTATTATTATTTCCACCACATGAAAGTGTTCTGTTGGTTTTTCACCTTGCTATGGTACATTTTACAGATCCAAGTTGCTGGAAAGGGTTGTGCTGATTTGATCGGTTATTGAAAAGAAACACCAGCAGTATTTGTATATCTGTGACCAATCAAGTCAAATATTTAGATTTCCACAAGTTCAATTTCTGCAGCCTCCTTTAAACTGAGGAACTTCACATAATAACTATGTATAACTTTCTTGCAGAACCGCTAAATCCCCAGAGGAGGCACTCCTGCACTACTGCTTAGAGTTAAGCCTGGTTTGACAAGAAGGAACCATCATCTATTTTATGCACCCTCCCTCAGCTAGAATTTAATGATTTTTACTGCCACGAGAAAACAACACCCAGTAGTAGCAGAAAGCATAGATGGGGAAAAAACCGAAACCAACTGTGCATGATAAACTAAAGGAAACTGGATGGCTCGGGAAAGGCCTTCATTGAAGAACCGCTGAGCAGATCACATTTCGAAACCAGTAGCCAAAATTGTACACTGAAACTTACTAGCCAACTTGTCATTAAAACTGACTCCCAAGCACTATATTCATCTACAAACCATTTGAATTTGAAAATATTTTCTATTTTCATTGGACATTGGAGTCAATTTGCGAGTTGAATACCTTTGAGAAAAGGTTTAGCCAGGTTTATAGCAAAGTAGGACTTTAACTTTGAGTAGAACAACCTAAGGTTCTGCATTAATAATTATTTTCTTCAGTCAAGCCTCTGACTGCTGAAGAAACATAGAAAAATACGGACACAACATGCATACACACACAATTATACATGAAAATGTTAGGCAAAAATCTACATGGATGCTATACTCATTCTGCTTATCAGATAATTCATGGATAATCTGCAGTTATACAAATGCGTTACAGTTACCCTTTTATATGGAAAGATAATACCTCTTTGTTATTAAATCAATAGCAAACAATCAAGAGTGCTTTGCTATTAAATCAGTAAAAGTAGACTTAAGAGAGTTGTGAGGCTGTCATCTGACTCAACACAATTCTAATGACCTACATGAGCCTTTAATTACAGTAAAGTCTCCTATTACAAGGGTGAAAGGCCTCTGATTAAAACTGCAATCTTTAATGGCTTTTTGCAAGAAAATAGTCTACATTACTGATGTTTGGGTTTTTAGTTACATTAACTGACAGCCACTTCTAACATGCAATGGTAGCTCAGATTATTACCTTTGATATTTCCCTAATATTCCAGGTAGCTTTTAATCTATATTAACTACTCAAACCCAAGATATTTCCCATACTTAACATTAAAACTCGTCCGAGTCAGCTTTTAGCTCCTTTGCTCTTCTCCCCTTGCTGTAGATATTATTACAATTGGTTTTTTAAATCTCACTTAGCCTTTCTTCATGACCCTAAAAAAGAAGTGTGTCTAGATTAGTTCCCCTGGTAGTTGCAGGCTGGAGAACTAGAAAAGTGTGTACAAGGACTTTAAACAGGATGTCACATTTAGTCTCTAGATAGTTCTTTTGGATTTGTTTAATGGCTTTTTTGTTCTTTTTTTTTCCCAAAGATAATAACACACCCATTGCACTGAACTAGCTGTAATGAGTCACAGTCATATTATTTCTAAACAACCTCACTTCGCTTCTGCATCTTGAAAACTGTTATGATATTGCTAAGTGCAAAGCAACATCATTTCCCAACTGATCTTTATCTGTTGACCTGTTGGACCTTCAGAAGCTATAGTCTAAGCAAAGTTAATTTACTTATGTAACTTTCATGCTAGTAATCCAACTTTCATATTTGAGTAGCTCTTAACCTGAAATTATGTAGATCTATCTTTTTCAGAAACGGAACAAGTATCTAGCTTTCAGCAGTAACAATTCCCTGCAAACTTCAAATAATGTAACAGAGGAACAATTAGTAAACATAATAAGGGTAGAAAAGTACTACATCACTTGGCATCACTGCCAAGGAGAGACTGTTTCAGAAACCACCATTCTTAAGAGTTTGGCTCCATTTATTTACTTATTTGTCCTGGAAAAGCAATTTATTTTCTGCAAAGCTGTACAATCACCTATGTTTCAGCTGAAAAATGGCAAGGTGGTATGTCTTGTTAGAGAGACTATAAAGTATATGCTGCCCTTTCAAGTCTCTGCTTTGACTTGAGAAGTTATCTATCAGAACACAAGATTTTATCCTTTCAATGGGAAAAGATTAAAGTATCAACATTTCACTTCCCAGAATCAGAGTGCCTCACCGGTCTCCGTCTCCCATCCCTCCCTAAATCCTTCGATTTGCCGGGGAAGAGATCATTTGCGGAATCCTGGCTCACCTGAACTACCTCACCTTTTGAAAACACGAGTATAAAGGCCAAATCTCATCTCAAAAAGGGCTATTTTTTCCTCCATGTAGCAACTAGAAGTCTGAGGATTCAGACCACAAACCACTGGCTAACGGAGCACGCAAGCTGTTACAGGAAAGCAGGACATGCCTGTATGTGGGTATGTGGATAGCTGGGGGCACGGGGAAGAGGGGGAAGGGTCAGCATCAAACAACCAAGCACTGCAGAGCTAGCCTTACCGGATGAATACTAATCAAAGAAATAAGCTCCCATCATTTCAACATTTGCAAACTCTAGAACACCCTTGACATAAAAAAAAAAAAAAAAAAAGGAAAGCTCCGGGAAATAACTCAGGAAATTTCCTGGCCTCAGTAATCTTTTGCTCTGTAGCATCAGCGTCGGACGCCGGCATCAAACACGACAGCCGCGTCCGTTTGGCAGCAAGGACCGAGACGGTCAGGACTTAGTGCTGCCTACATTTTGCAGAAGTCTGTGGTCCCCCCCCCGCTTCCCCCACCCC
>NW_015090810.1:15494143-15560273 GCF_001431845.1 Calidris pugnax
CACCCCAGCTTGTCCTAGAAGCCGCGATCAATTGAGCTCCCGAAGCGTGAAGGCAAAGTCGCAAAACTAATGTGAACTTGCGGGGTCCCTGCTTTACAGTTTGCCCCTCCAGCCTCCCCAGCCTGCCCTGCTTCCACTCGCACAACCCACACCCCCGGCCCCATGGTCCGGCGGCGGCGGGGAAGCTGGGGGCTGCGGGGCGGCGAGCGGGCGGGCCGGGGGCCCCTCTCCGGGTCCCGGGGCGCGGCGGGGCTCTGCCGGGGCAAGGCACGGACCTGCCACCGACCCGCTCAAGGGACCTAAAACCCCGCACCCCCGCTGCCTGCCGCCTCCCCTGAGCTGTGTCCCTCCTACCCGGCTCCTGCTTAAACTCTGGGGGGGGGCTGGGGGGCGAGGAGAGGATAAGATAAAAAAAATTACATGGAATAAATAAACCAGGTGCTTTCAACAGCGGCGAGAGGCGACTGTGCCTGAGCTGTGCGCAGCGGTAGGAGGAGAAGGCGCAGTGTCACGCTGGGGATGGTGCCCGGCAGCCCCCGGGCAGAGCCTCGCAAGCCCAGAGCTGCCGGGGGAAGCCGCTCGGGGAAATGAATACCTGCTTTATTTGGACTTGGGCCGGCCGGGAAAGCGACAGCGCAAACTTTTTGCCTCATTTCAGCCTTGCTGAAGCCTTTTTAGGTCTGCAGAATGAAACGGGTCTACAGCTGAAACGTGATCACCTGGGAGTCAGGACGCCTCCTGCGTAAGAACAGGCGGAGGTTCCCAGTGCTGGCGGAGCTGCTGAACTGACATTTTCCGCGGACCAAAATATTTTTAACACCTACTGTTTTTAGAACAATGGATTGTACCAAGGGCAATTGTAAGAAATGAGCCTTGGCCAGTGTCTTTTGATTAATAGCTTTACCACAAAAGCATCCTCAACATACTAGGAACAAACTAATAATGTGCGTTTATAATTAATTTTCATTCCTATTATACATTATACTATGAAGTGTGTTGTCAACAATAGCAAAGTAACAAAAGGATAAAGTCACCTCTTAAGAAAAAAAACCGAAAACCAAACCAAAATAATTGGTTTAGATCACAAAGGATTTTTTTTTTTTTTTTTAATAATTTTGATTTCTGGTTACTTGTTTGTAGCCTTTGAATACACAAGTGCAAACGTGCACGAGTGTCTTAATAAATGCAACTGCTATATGTTCCTTGTCTTTGAGCTTTATTTTCAGACATGTGATTTCCAATGTCACCATTTTAATCAAAGCCAAGCAATTCAGCATTACGGCATTTGTGAGCTGCAGAAGTGGTTTAAAGAGGGCTACTAGAAGCAATCTTCATTCTCCAAGTTATGGAGCATCTGAGTGCATGGTTACAATGTAATAAGATGTATTCAGGCTAGAAAATTCCAAAACATGATTGCGCAGAGTTGCTTACGATTGTAATTAAGGATTCTTCCTTTCTTTGTCTTCCCCCAATCCCTAATTCATCTTTCACAAATTAATCAAAATAAGACTCTTTGCACTGATCCTTAGAGGACAAGGTTCAAGGACAGATTATCTTTTTTCATCACTATATATCACAAACACCTCTGCTTTATCTTCTTTCAAATGCATTGGAAACCTTATCTTTTCCTACTTAATTCGGTATCTATGACTTCAGTGGTGAAAACAGAACAGTTTAGAAAGGGAAAAGAAAAAAAAAAGTCATTGTTTTGGAACAGGATGATACAAAAAAAAGAGAATCTACAAGGGGTCACAAGCTTTATAAACTTCACCTAACATCTTCAAACCTAGTCTTTGCTCTTCAGGTTCAAAATAAGGACTAAATCGAATTCTTCCTTTATAGATACTTTAAGTGACTGTAAAAATTTCTCATTAATTTTGATTCTGATCCAGATATTACTAATGGAGAATTAGAATAGCCAATTATCACCCAATTAAAAAGCTTTCATGTGTAGACCTTCACAGAATATTTCATGATGTTCTTGCTAACTTAACAGATCTCTCTCAAGGATGTGCTTTATGTTCCAAAAATGTATACTCTCTCAAGCAAAACCTTTCATTAAACTGTATGCCTGTGAAAATATTTGAACTTATTTTTACTGTGTTGAAAATAGGATAGATATTTTTGTCTGATTATTTCTCTATATGCTTATGCTGTCATATCAAAATAAAATGCATTAAACCCTCTGACTTTCATGGGAGCAAAACAGCTCAGTGACTCCAAGCAAAAAGTGTGACTAAGCAGACCAATTTAATTTCATTGCACAGGCAGAATAAGATATAAAGAAGTAATTATTCTTAGTCACTTTTGGCAATCTACCATTTTTAGTAACATAAGCAAATGTATATTTTTTTAATACAATTTGTTCTTGACTATCTTGGTGGTGCGGTTTTGCCAATGAGTCAGTCCGTTCCAATACACTGACTGGATCATTTTGGCTGTAATCCATACTTACAGTGCCGCTGTATTTCCTTCTAATATGTTTTGTAGTGCATTTAGTCATCTTGAGAGGTAGGGGTGTATTGTTTCCAGAGGAAAGTCTACACTTTGTAAAAACAAACATTGGACCATGCTAGACTGTCTCTTAGGTAGGTCCCTATAAAGACTGGCTGCAGGCATCAGAGGGTGAATTGGTACTGGCACCTTTCCCACCTTTTGGCTTCCAAAACTGTCAGGGAAGCCTCTTCACAGTACGAGTTGTGATGCTATTCTGTATAGAGGATCCATAGGCTGATTTAGGACCACAAAATCTGCTCTGAAACATGCTTTCAAATGCTTCTAAGACAATGAGAGCTTTGGTGAGTACTGCTTAGGGAGGATTTTGACCTGAGGCAGCAAATGGAAAGTTGATGTCCTCAATTCTCAGAGCCAATCTCAGTCTCTCAACTGTAACATTTCTACCTGTACACTCAAAGTATAGATCCTGAAAAAAGCAATGTCTCATAACTGCTACCTGGATGCTGGTAACTCATTGACTGTGTGGGCAGAAATAACTTCCATTATGCACTTAGCAATAGCTTGCAGTGTTCCTTCAATATGAGAATGTATTACGCTCAGAGGCAAAATGCTAACTTTTCCTTATTTTCCCTGAAAATTTATATGGATATTAGGCTTTCATGAGGGAAGTAGGAGAGCTTTTTTTAAAGGAAAACACTTCTTACCACCATAAGCACATTCTTTCCCTGTGAAAGCACAAACACCTCTATAAATGACACTTAGGTAGGGACTTCTGCTGTACAGAGATACTATTTAGAGGTGACTATAATTCTGATGTGCATTCCTCACCTTCTGTATCACATGGGAAGTCACTGCCTATTGATGCTGTTGAACTAACTCTGATTCAAATCTAGAACTGAACATTTCTTGTTTCCATTCTTCTTTTGTTCTCATTTCTACAAATAGCAGAAAGAAAAACAAAAGGCCTTTTGGAATTTAAGACACTCACTGCCTTTAACACAATACTCAACACAGGAATGTCTCTGCCTTTCTGTGTCTTCCCAGTTATGGCTTAATTCACCACTTAAACTGATTTTTGGGGCAATTCCATTGTTGTCTATATTCCAGGAGTTTTTCCCACACCCTGTGGAGCCACAGTAATTCTGGGGGCCTACCTATTAACCACCAACCTGTTCTTCAGAAGATATTTTGCAAAATATCCTCTAAAGGTTTGGCATCGGAAAAGATATAATAATATGAAATAAATTGTAGAAAATAACAATAATGGTGATTCAACTGATGAGCTCATGCGGTCTTTTTATGTATCCATAACCACCCGTTCCACTCAGGAAGTATAACCTTATCTATTCAACATTACCATCAAGGCTCCACCTGTTACTCTCTGGTTCCTCCGTATCTCCTCTTGAGTTTCCACAGTCTTTTGATTACGTATTTGGCCCACATATACTGGAAAATCTGGGTAACTGATTTGCAAGAACGGTACTCTTCTTCAGAAGTAAGTCTAGTTAGTCATCTAAGGCAATTTAACTGTAAAAGTAATATGAAGTTACTGTTGCCTAAGGTAATAAATATGAATGCAGGTAAAAATGGAGTTCATGTTGTCAGGAATAACAGAGAAAAGCAACAGAGCGAATGGTAGGAAAGGAACCTGTGAGGTTAAGAAACTGTAGATAGAAAACAGGCTCACTTAATCATAAGGAGGCTGCAAAATTAAAAGATTCTGCCATTGAAGGTAATTTATTAGTCACAGAGCAGTAAGAACAGCACAAGGAGAAATCAATTGAAAAACAACTGCATGGAAAGAATTTTAAAAATCTCACATGAAGATGGTGGCAAATGTAAGACTGAAATGAGAAATGGAAAATTTCATTATGGTCACACAGGAATGGCTTATTTGTACAAGAAAGGATAGATGGCTTAAAAAAAGCCCTAAGACCAGAACGTAGGGTCTGTGGCCAGGCTCCAGATGCTATTCATCATATTATAAGTGGATGTACCAAGCTGGCCAGCACTGAGGTAGAATACGGCAGGACAAAGCTGGCAGTGTTGTGCTCTGAGCACTCTGCAAGAAGTATGGATTACCATAGGATGAGGGACATTAAAAAAAAAAAAAAAATCAGCAGCAGCCAAAGAAAAGCGCTGAGAATAAAAGCATTACAATTATTTTAAAAACATTAGAATCAAAAAAAAAAAAAAAAAAAAAAAAAGAAAGAAAAATTAGGAATAAGAGCTAGGAAATAAATTATTATAAGACAAACAAGAAATAGTAATTTTAAAAGTCTTCTTTTTTCTTTTTTCTTTTTTCTTTTTTTTTTTTTTTCTGTTAAATTCAAACAGTGATGCTAGGAAAGACATGGGCAGGGCAGAAGCAGAAGAAAATCCAGTTTCTGAGAAGTGCAAACAAAGTGCCTATTGCTTGTGTATCCCTGGACCTGCACTAACACTGCACTGGTACTGTGTCAAACAGTAGCTCTGTAACAGACTTCACATAGCTACATTTATAAGCATCTCTTGATGAACACAATAGTTGAAATAGCCAATAAATAAATCCACAAACACTTGGGTCTTGGATTAAGACTTCATGCCAGCAAGGCCCTACAGGTGGAGAGGCAGCATCACCATTTTTATAATCAACCCTCTTCTCTTTTCTGATACATGCAGAAAAATATTAGGTTAGATAAGTTTCTGCTGGATATTATGCTCAGTTCTGCAGGGCATTCACACTGTGGCACAACTAAGGTCATTTTTTCAGAGGAATTGTAATCTAGACTGAAAACATTTGTCTGATCCTATGAAAAGTTATACATAGGAAGTCCAATTGACTTCAGGGAGTTTTGCATGCTTCAGGGGATTGCTACTGTGTAGCAATCATCTGAAAATCTGCAGCTAAGTTACTTGTGAAAAACGCCAGTATGTACACAAATAAACCAGTAACTGCCCATACACAGCAGGATATATCACTTCAGGTCAGAGCCTATGTTCTGCAAGAACTATACAGAATTAATGTGAATAACTGATCTCTAAACCAACCAGGTTTCAGTGTTCCAACGTAATTTATCAATACAAGTTTGAATACTTGCATGAACCAAATCAGAGATTACAGCTGATATTTTAAAACACTTATCTGAATAATTGGCCCAAATTATGTATACTTCTGCATCATGACTGGTATTCAAGATGCTCATAACCTTTCCTGCGTGAACATGTTAGCTAAGTAAGCAAGTTTTATTTATTTGTATGTTTTTCCCCTGATCACAGCACTATTGGACAAGCTCCCTCTCTCTTTCAAAAAAAACCCCAAAAACCCAAAACCAACCAAAAAAAAAAACCAAAAACCAACAACACAAAAAAACCCAACCAAACAAAACCAAATATGAAAACAAGCCCCCCGCCCCCCCAAATAAACCCCAAAACACTACGTATTTACAAAATGTACAGTCTGAGTGCTATAAGCACAAAAGACCACTACAAACAGGGAGCCTTTTTTACCTTTAGGCTATCAAACTTTTCATGTCTGAATGTTAACCTAAATGCTAAACTCCTGTACCTGATTATTTATGGAGAAAGAATTCTAAAATGGCATGTAAGAAGTTGTATAGGAAGCAGATGGAAATATCTTCTAAGTGAGCTAGAGGAAAAATGTGACTACCTACATCATCTCGAACTGCCCACTCTTACAATTACTTGGTGCGAGAGCTGAAGGAGACATAATTCGATATGTCAATTTTCCACCCAGCTAATGTATCCATCTTCTTTTTTTTTTCATTCCTTAGGAATGACAACTCATACATTACTTTTATACTTAAAATGTTAAAATAATTGTAAATCCCTTAATCCTATCCAGCTTCTACCTGTTCTTGGGATAGATTTCGCATTCACTAAAGTCAGTGGAAAACCATCTTTTGATCCAATGAGCAAAGAGTAAGTTTTACGAAAGTTCTAAGTCATTGTCGGTTAGAAAATTAGCTCAGATCATGGAGCACAGCGCTTTATCCCACTCTTGTGGAAGTATCCCATGGTGGATAACTTTACCCATTGCTATGAAGATCCATGTCCCAAGGCATTACACCAATATTTGTGCTGCAAGAATAAAAACGGAAGTTGATTAGTTTCTATTTCCCACTACTTCTACCCATGCCAGTATATGTAAGAAAAAAAAAAGGCTGAGAGGCACATGAAAGAAAATAGCAGCTCTCTGGAACCTGTTTCCTCCCACACTTAGCAGGTTAATGGTACAGTGCCCTAGCATCAGAAGTAAGAGCCATTCAATCCCCTTCTCTTTGTTAGTGTATTTCCTCCAGTCTGGCCTTTGGAGACATCAGGCTCCGGTCACTAGGATTCTGTGTCTAATCATTCAGCAACACTGACCTTAGTGTTACCATTCCAACATGTCCTGGTTTTTTGAAAGAAGTACTGCTTTTATTTTTCCTTGAGTCACTGAAGTTTGTCATACGTATTTCTGTTGTGAACTTTCCAAGACAGGGGTTTTTTTAGGTCAGTTTTGGGATACAGGCACAAAACAAGCACCCCTATCTCAGTATGAAGTACCAATATACAGGTAAATATTACTGACTGACTACACACATGCACACAATACACACATAAGTCAGATACTTTAAGTCATCTCCTGTCATGGAGCCATCATGAAGTCATCTCCTGTTCATCCATAAATATGTTGCTCTGAACTTAATTAACATAGCCCGATGAACCAAAATTCAGTGAAACTGGAAGCACTGCAAGATTTCCTCTTAAGGATTCTGGCACTATCTCCTGTGTCTAAAAATTTGTAATTATATAGAGCTTTATTGCTAATCTCCATAATTGAATAAGTCTACTAGACTTCTTTTGAGTAGCTTTTACTTAATTTGCCATGATTACCTTCAAAATAGTGGAAGGCTGATAAGAATGGCTTCACATATGGGATGTAATATACATCCTCAGTCTCAAGGCCAACAAAAGAATAGGTGCCTTTTGAGCAGCAGATGCCTGCAGGAGGATAATATACCCACCAGTTACTCAGCTGCTTCATCTGTCATTTTTATGAAGGCATGTCATGGTTGGACAGAGCAAAATTGCCTGTGAAAAGCTATGTGAGGAAAAAAGGGAAAGAGAAACAGGTAAATGCCTCTTCCTAAGTGCTGGATGAAATTAATGTTTATGGTGGGGGGAGAGCACATAGGAAAACAAACATAACAAATAACTTTACAAAATATATCTTCATACAATATCAGTCATCACAGTAGTGCTGAAATGCTGCAGTTGCTCCACTGATATTACTAGTTGTTTTAAAAGATAAATTAATGTAGAAATTAGAAAGTAACAGATGTGAAACAATCTTAAGCATAAATTCCTTCACACTCCTTATTAAGTGTGATTATAATTTTGGTTGTAAAACACCCTTTGGTTCAGTGAATAAAAGCAAACAAAGGAAAATTTAACTGTGCTCCACTGTTGCAAGCCCACTGAGCTCTGTAATTTGCTGAAGATTTGTTTTCTGACACTTTCACCAGAAAAAGAAGAGAGAGGGAGGGGGAGAAAGTGCTTCTCCAAAGGTATTCTGACCCATAAAAAGACCCAACTGTGTGTGTTGGGAAACATGTCCAAAGGCTTCTCTATTTAAGGCTTTTTTCTCTTTCAATAAAATGTCAGTACCTCTTTGAATAGATATTGTCCTTGGCCAAGACCCTAGTGAAAGGCAACAGATGTTGCTAAGATTGTACCCAGGCTATCCTCTATCCTGTTTCATTTCTGAAAGGGGAAAAAAGAGAAGAGAGAAGAAAACTTGCTTTAAATCACTGGACCATTTTGTACTTCAGCAAATCTGTTTGCACATGCTCGACTGGCCTCGCAGAAAAGGCTGAGCCTTTTGCATTCAGCCTGAGGTCAGTCCTAATGCTCTGTTCAGTGGTCCACACTCCTTTCACATGGAGCAGCTGCCTCTGATTGCTAGAACAAATTGAGGTGATTCAGGCCACCAGCAGGGCCACAGTACAAGTGCTTTTCACCAGAAAGAGAGGGAAAACCTTAGAACACGACCAACTGGGGCTCCCACAATAAACCGTAGGATTAGATTTGATACACTCAATATTAAGACATGCTCTTCCTGAAAAGTAGGACATAGTGGCATAAACTATGAGACAGTTGGACTGAAAGAAGAGGGGAAGAAATGGTGTTCAAACATTTATTAAGTTACACCTAATTATTTAATTGGGGAACATTTAAAGTACCAACACTGACAGTTCAGGCTTGGCAACATCTTGCTGTTTAACCCTTGGCAGAATATTCTTGATGTATGATTTGAGATCAGTTCTGTCCCCCACCCCTGATATTGTTTGAAACATTGTCAGCGAGTTCTCTATACTATTTTTGAGATCAATTCACAGAGAGGAATAATGACCATCACCATTTCCTACCATATTATCAACCTGTTACAGTGACTGGAGGCTACTACATAGCTGTTATGCAAGGGGAAAAAAAAAAAAGGAAAATAAAAGAAAAAAAAAGAAAGAATAAAATATGAGGATTTGCTATTTATCTCTTTTAAAATTCTTTCTAATCTACCAAATGAGATAAGAGCACACAGCAGGCATTAGCATGGAAAGATGAAGGCGTAACCCTCCCCCTTTCCCTGATGCAGCCAAGCTCCTGCAATTACTTGGTTCACTCCCAGATATCAGATCACAGCATTTTCTGCTGTGTGAAGGATCAGACCAACAGCTCTCGGAGGCTGAGGCCAAACAAAACAATACAGTACTGCATTAAGCCACGATACCAAACACTTACCATTTCAAAAGGAAGCATTCTTTGATGCCTCTGAAAGGAAAAAAAAGTCTCTACAGATATATGGGTAATTTTACCAGGCTGGTCAAAAAATAGATATTTATGTTAATTCATAAAACCATGGATTTAGGATAAGGGGAAATTAGGAATTACAGCATTTGCTCTGACTCTGCATTTAGATGGAATGGCTGGGTATAGCATGTGGCCTTTGAAGTACAGTTATCCAGGAGGTAGCTTAGTAAGCTGGAGAAGAAAGGAAAAAGATCTTACTCCTTACTCAATTAGCAGGTATAGAAAAGGAAGCAAAGGGAAAAGATATGTAAAAATCTGCCTGTTGACTCTGAAACACCGAGATGTAGAAAAGAAAAAAATGTGTCCAAATGGTATGCTAGAGTCTTTTATATAACTTCCCCCTCCAAAAAAAAAATAATTTTTAAATCCCCAAGTTACAGATGCAACACTGAGGTACGTGTCAATCTTTCTTTATTAGTATTTCATACTATTACCTGCTACTGTTTTCATACAGAAAATAGAAAAAAAAATGCTCTGTGTTCAAAGAAAAGGTTTAAAACAAAAGATCAGGAAGGGTTTAGTATGTTAAAATTCACTTCTTTTTCTCCATAAAAACAGTAAGTACATACATATGTATATAATGAAATCTCCTTCATAGTGCTTCTTAAAGCTTTCCTTTCTTTAAGGCACTGGGTATACTAAGTGAGTTTTGAAGAGCTGCATCTGAAAACTCACTCCTGTTTGTAAGTTGTGTGGTTTTCAGCCAGGCAAAGGGTGGAATTGTGTGTTTTGGTGTCACTGGCAACAAAGCCAGTTCAGACGTCCCTCTTCTTCCTTCCTACCCCCAGCCTGCCACTCACTGTCCTATCAGCTGGGGTGACATCATGTGTGTGAGGCTAGATTGTGAAATAAATCAGTTCAATGACTCAAGTTAAATCACAAAATAAAAAAGAGAATTTTCCATTTTGTTTTATTTAACTTAGACTGTTTCCCTGATCAACTTTGCAGCACAAGTCTGTATGTAACTATGCAGTACAAAAAAATAAGGATGAGAGGGGCAGAAGCAAGCAAATTAAACTACACTTTAAGTTTCCTTCAGAAACTTTATGCATAGTTCTTTGGGAAGCTCAATATAAAAGGTGTTTGGGCATATCTGCTGGTATATTATCTGGGTTTTTATCTCATTCAGCAAGTTCTTCTTTCTGGTCTTTTTCCAAGCCTTTGCCAAGTCATTGTTTCCCAAAGTATAGACATTAAAGGAGAAAGGGGAAGGAATTGAACCTTACCAAGTTCTTCACTGGCAAGTTCTGGAGATGGAAATGGGGCCTTCTAGGATTAATCTGACCAGAAAGATCAAAGTCACTTCAGCATGCTTCTGCCTACACATGCCAGATTTGAACAGCATGGAAGCAGGAATGTATGACTGACAGTGTCAAACACTGCTGAGAAGACCAGTAGAAAAGGTATGGGCCTTTGCCAGTTGTCAGTCTGAGGTGATACACACTTAAATAAGCTAGGCATAAGGGATCAGAAATGAACTGAATTCATGCTTTGAAGGAAGCAAGTTTTCATTTTAGCTTCTACTTCTACTACTTCTTCTTGTACATAAAGAAAATAAAATAATATTGTGTGCAAAACCTTGCGCCTGCCCTTTCTGGGTAGTAAAATACTATTTAAAAAAACTCATATCAGTTCCCATATATTCATTTTGATCATACAAGTCTTAATATTCGGTACAATTTTTCTGGTGATATCTAAAAAAAGATCATGCATTAGATGTATATATAGGCCTCAGCAGAATGTAGCCTAAAACCCAAATACTCAAGCCCTTAAAATTTAAGCAGATAGGCTACTGAAGAAACAAAATTTTAAAAACCTCACCATTAAACACAATTCATAAATGGTTACTACTGTTTTATGTTTTAATATATGTACTGTCCATATCACATTAATTGTAAAACAGGCACTTTCAGTACTAATAGGAACAAGCAAAAACTGTACGGAGCTAAATCTGATCTCCTGTGTGGGTATGTCTCCTAATTGGTATCACTGACCAAAGGTCCATAAGAATCTCTGATAAGTACAACATGAAAAGGAAGAAAAGCTACAAAGCTTATTGTTACAGAGATTTTTACATTATTAAAAGGTTATTGCTACTTGGGATAGTTAACAAAATACATAATAGAAGCAGGCAATGTAAGAGATTTAGAATTTCAAGAGCCTTTTGAAAAATTTCTTCTTTTGAGGATACTAAGCAACAAGAGAGGATGATGCACAGTCATGCTATGGATTAAAAACTAATTAGGAGATAGGAAACAGAGCAGGAATGTATTCCAGCTCACAACCCAGAAGTGAGTGTCTTTACACAGCAATGCCACAGCAAACCCTGTTTGCACCAAACTTCATTCATTGCTCTCCAGTATCCTTACAAACTAAAGGACAACCAATCAAAACACTATTTCAAATCTGGCTTTTTCCTTTTTCAATGGGACTGGATATACAGTGATATTCTGATCTGAAGCTTACAGATGTTGTAGTTTTGTCCTTGACTGTTTACCTGGAAAAAAAGAAGTTATAAGGAAACTTCCACCTTTGCATAGTCTTTTTTTTCTACCTGAAGCAAGCTGATGGAAAATGAAGTGGAATGTTCAGGTCTGAAGTGGCTTCTTACCCTGTAGAGGCCACAGTTTTCACTGGCTATAGTTGGCATGAAGGATGATCTACCTCATTTAGTGTTTACACTAAATGTAGTGCCTACATTTGGAAGGTTGACAATCTCAGGCAGATCAGGGACCTTCAAGAAGACTGAACAGCAATTCAGATATTTAGCCCACTGTGGATCCATGGCAATCCTTTGGAGCAAAATGTGCTCATTCCATCCATTTCTAGCCCTTCATAAGGCTCCCTTCAGTAATGATCATTTTCTAACTGGAACCTCTGGCATCCATTTGCATATGGCCCTGCTGAAGGCATGGGTGATCCTCATAACTGTGCTGGCTGCTGAGCACACCACCATGAGAACTCATTATCTCAGTTTAGTTCACAAGTCTCACTCTGTCGGGCCCTCAAGGCCGCCAACTGCAGTTAGTCTCCTAATGAAGTTAGGAGCCTAAGGTAACTTACTTCTCTACAAAGTAAAAAGCCTTTTACTACACAGGAATCTACTGTCCTCCAACTTTTTTAAATTGAGTAAAGCCTGATAAGAGATACAGTGAATATAAACTGAAATGCCAACAAATTAGGAACATAATCAAGGATTTAGTATCAACTTCAGTCATATTATCAGAAAAGGGGCTTTGCTCACTCCCACTTGTGCAGTATTCTTTTAGTCTTTGGACAGTATCTGTAAGATCTATCAAAAATTATCCAAATGAAACACAAAACAATATAATTATGAGGGTTTATTGATTTTGGTTTAGTTTTAAGCCAAGAATAAAGAAATATTTTATGAGTGAGAGGTTTAACATATGCAAAAAGTTAAACTGCACTATAATCCCCAGATAGAGCAATAAAACATCAGAGAAGGAAAATCAGAATGTGGATACAAATTAGTTGCCTGAAAATGATATGATGGGTAATGGAGGTGATGATGGTTTCAGGGAACGAAAAGCACCTAAGGGTTGGAGTTTGCTTGCACACACTGTTATTCCTTGAGCATCCCTCATGTGATTGTGTGAGTTACGGCAGCCCACAGGTTCACTCAGCTGCCTCTGTGTACAACTGCCAAAAACTTTTCTTCATCCTCTACCTGGAGAACTTTGCTTTTTTCCACACAAGATATCAAGTGTTAGATTTTTGTATAATAAGGAATATTGAAGTACTTCATACTTGGGAGTTGAATCTCTGCTTGCAACCAAAAAATGCCAAAAGTGGGAACAGACTATATGATATGGAGTACCTATGGATAGGGCTCCAGGACTTGAAAGCATTGTAACCAGCCACAGGAAGAGACTCTGCTCAGGACAGGCTTTGGATCTGAATCAGTATTGCAATTCCTGTATAATAATAGAATAAGACAGTCACAGAACTAGTTGTAACTTTGCAGGAACATTTCTAAGCTTATATAATGTGAAAATAGTGTCACTGCTTTACCTTCCTAGAACAATCCAATGATGAGGTCTTTCACACCAGTTTTGCCCAAGAAGGAAGGTTGTATCAATTACTGAACAGTTCAAAATTACATACTGCAAAAGCAAGAAATACCTAATTTTGAAAAAAAAAGAAAAAAGATTACAGAAGAAATAAAGTGAAGAGTACATAATAATGTAGTAGGAGGAGCCTATTAAAAAGGAACAGGAATACACCTATACTACAATCCTTAAATGTCTTAAAATGTAAAACACAAACCATGAAACCTTCTATATCCAATTAAATACCTTTAAAATAAGTTTCAGGTTTATTTTCATGAAATTTAATTCTGAACTTGGGTTTGATCGCCGAAGATATACTTATGAGCATCCTGAAGTCTTCTATATGGAAACAGACTAAGATTTCTTTGTATGAAGTAGAGAAAGAGGTATAATGTTTCTAGAGTTTTTTAACTTCAGTTTTTATTGATAAAGATTGATAAAGAAATTAGCCTAAAGAACCTAAACACTATTTTTTTCTAATAGTTTTATGTTCAGTAAATACAATAATCTTAACACAGAAATAGTTTCAAATACCACACAAGGTACATTTATTCTTCAGAAATATCGTGATTATACAGGGTTGCTTTGTCCCAAACATGATCTCTAATTAGAGAGATTATGGCAAAGGGCATTCCACTACTGCTTGCTACAAGCCCCTTCAAAAGAAAATACATTTTAAAAGAGTATTTCTTCTCAAATGAAAAGAAGAAAGAGACTACAAAACTGGTGTCTGGTGAGGTTACTACATTCCTAGAGACATGAAGGAATAGAACTGGATATCAAATGCTCTCTATACTTTTGAAAATCATAGTCATTTATCAGACACTGAGATCTATAAAAGGCAATTCAATGCACTCATCTATTTTGCTGTACTGTGGAATGAAGAAACCATGAATAAAAATACATAATAATAATCCATTTAAGAGATAAAAGAATGCTTTAATGAAGTATGCAAATAGCCAACAAAAATCTGTGTTTGCAAGAAGATAAACACTGATTTAAAAAATAAAATAAAGAAGAAATAAGAGAATCTGAGGCAATGCATCTCTATTTGTTTTGTAGAAATAAAACCCCTTAATATCTACTGTGAATTTTTAATTTCCTGGGTATAATAATCAGTGTGAACTGGGAAGACATGACACTTCTCAGTCTCATCTCTGGCTGGAAAGAGCTTTTACAGCACAGACCTGAAATTGCGTGCAATGATCATCATTACTAAAACTAATTTTAACTATATGGAACACTAGGCCGATTTGTTAAACCTGAACATATTCTCTGTCCCTAGCAAAGCCATCAATACTTAGATGAACTAGTTTACAGTAAGAATGCCAATACTGTAAGATTAGATGGTTTGTGAAGACGCATATAGTACTTCTTGCACTAAAATAAAACACCTTGATCATTCTGCCTTTAGTTCTTAAAGTAGATACTATGTATATGGGACATATATCATGAACATTGCTATCAAAACCTAGAATGTAAATATGCACTGAAAATAATTAGTGCAAGAATATGACAAATTCAGTCAGTTGCCTAGTTCACCTAATATTGACCATTATTCTGAGATGTAATCAGATACCCAAATGTAAATTCACTTTTCAAGTCAATTCACTTTGGATGAAAAAATTAATCCCACTGATCTGCTGGGACATTACAAATAAAATTTAGAATTTAGAATTACTGTAGGTGCGGAATCAACACAAGCCCTATGAAGATGAGTCTTAAAGAGTTAAATTAGTGAACATTAAATATAACAAAATGCATACACTAGTCGCCACATATAACTTCTCAAATGAATGAGTGTTATATGTTTTGTATATTGAAACAACTGCATAAAGCAAGTCCTCTCAAATCATGCGATTTTAAATTGCAGAACTTTTAAACTTAGACATTGAATATTTCAAATTTTTGTTGTATTTTGGTACATTAGCCTCTCTTTCTTGTCTGGAGACATCCTCTACTTCACTCTGAATAGTTGTCCTTATAACTGATGAGCAATGTCTCAAAACATAAAATAAGGCTGGGCAGAGATCCCAGGTAAGGAAACACAACAATTGAAGGATCCTATGACTGATAGAAATGTGTTTCATGTCATCCACAGGGTCAGTCGTCTGTGGCACAACGGTGAAGATTGATATGAAGAAAATGTATTCTCCACTAAGCTCGCATTTTCTTGAGCCTGAGAATCAAGATCGCAGCTCCATAAATTTATTGAATCTGTTCTTTAAAAAGGATTGCATAAGCTGCATTTAACCTGGCCTTGGTTTTCTTCAGAGATTGCTCAGTAACTGATTTGCCCTCCACTTTTGTTTCGACCTCTATTTTTGTGTTGATTTGGGAGCATCCTGCTGACAAATTCACGGTGATGCTTTTTTACAGCAGCAGCATGCGCTGTATCTGAACTCAGTGGAGAGACTGCAAAACGTACAGGTGCAGGGCTCATATCCTTGCTCTATTTAAGTCTGTGTAATCTGCTTTGAAATAGATTTAAAACCCTTCCCATAGTTTTTTGGGTGCCTTAACCAGGGCCATCCTTGCTTATGGGAAATACCAATGGTCAGGCAACAAAAATTTCTCAAGAAATATTATCTTAGTCAGAATGTTATTCGCCTTAGTTTTCCCCCATGCTATAAAAAGAGATTCCACGGGAACAAGTGACATTACATCATTGGCAGGGAAAGCTCACCTGTGTTTCAATAGTTATTTTTACAGCTCATGATGTTCCTCTGGCTTATGATGCCTTTAAACCATTTTGGTTTCCTACTAGGCCTCATTTTTTTTGAAAGTTTTACCAAAGAGAAGTTGTAGGAAATTGTATCTAAAGAAGCCTGAACACCTTCCTCCACTTCATCAAAATTAAATCAGTTTTGCCAGGTGGGTCTAGCAGTGAGGTATTGATGCAGGGTTGTTGGTCCCAGAGAAAGCATTTCAAACTATAATAGTCATTCATCAAAAGCCTGTATCTTAGCAACTTTGCTTAAAATCAAGTGTGTACCCGAGGGGTTGTCTTCTCCCAGCTGTCAAACATGTTGTTATGTTTCTTCCTTGAAAATCTTTTCCTTTGAATATGTGATTAACCCCAGAAAACTTCATGCAGTGACTCTCTAAATCATATCAATAGTAAAAGGATGACTGCCTTTTTTCCTTTTTTCCACAAGTGTTGCTTTTCATATACAGTACCGATGGCTACAGACTAGTCACAGGGTACGTCTTTAATAGTGATCCCCAGTCATTTAACGAGATACTTGAAATCAGTACTGCTTAAAAACCCCAACAAGTTATGCTTAATATTAATTATGGATATTAGCATGATTTAATTCAGTAATTGCTCCGCATAAATAGAATTCAATTAGTTGCACTTGAAGCACATAACTTCTACAACAGAAATTACCTGCTTGTCTTAAGTAGGACCATGTGGACTATTTTGCCTCAGAGAAGTGCTTTTCTCAAGCTTGCTCTGAGTTGCAGATTCATTTATAGACTTCAGAAAACAAAAAGACTCTTTCCACTTGTATGAAACTTTCCATCTGAGGCTCAAAATGCACTTTCTGGCACTTAAGTTTCACGATCTTTGTGATACAGAATAACACCGTTATGCTCTTAGAGATAGGGAAATTTATGAAAAAAACCCTCAGATAACTTACATGATAATAGTAGTTCTTATCTGAAACATAGACTGAAAACCAGAATAGATTATTATTACACAAGTAAGCTAGGGGACCATACAAGCAGATTTCAATGTAGTTATCAACAAAAATTAAAAGCTTTTTATATTTGTTGGGAAAATTCAAACTTAACTTGAGCACACAAAAAATACCTCTCTGATACCAGCATCCTGGATCCTGCTAATGCTGCACAATGTCTCTCTCTGTCTTCCAGACAGAGGCACAGCAATCAGGGCAGTGTCCCAGATGGGGCAGTGGACATCTACTGGGACTTCAGCCTGCTCACTTGAGATCCAAAAAGCAGCCAGCTAGTGTATTGATCTCTTAGTTGCTGTACCTTGTCAAACAACAGTAACCTTGTTACTTAGATCATGGTGTGGTCAAGTTTTTCTGAACTTCAGTAATGAACCAGAGGGAAAAAAGGCATCTCAAGCTACTTTTTCACTCATTGTGTTCACAGTGTTCAGAGGATTACATTAGGAGGCATAAGGGATCAGCCAGAGCAGGCTAACACATGTGGCATAATCCAGATAATTTATCTAGTTGCATGGTTTTAGGGGTAAGTTTGGACATTATTTTGAAATACATGTGTCCTAGATCTATGGATTAACAGATTGTGAACTATTTTTTTATTTTCTCTCAAGAAAAAAGAATATTGCAGTGAAGGCAGCCCAAAGGAGGGAACTTTGGGCTAGCATTAAATTTCAAAAACAGTGATGTCTGTTCAGGAAAATTCCAATGAATTCAATGACTTTATTCTGCTCTCATACAGTCTAATAAATTCCAATATTATTCTTGAATTTCTCTCTTATCACCCCAAACAAAAGAAAGTGTTTTGTAAAAGTATTACAATTTATTTTTCCTATTACAAAAAAAAAAGATTAATTCACCAGAACACTGTATTTTACATTCCCACTCAGAAATATACACATGGACTCACTCTCACAAGAGCATACAGTAGCTACAGTCAGATTTATGTCTCTGTGGAGCAATTTGAAAGAGTGTGATCCAGAAACTAAGCTGAACATTAAGCCTGGAGGAGCTGTTAAGCAACAAGGCTTTGCTGATTAAAACATGAACTTTATTTTAGTTTATTTAATTCATTTGCATTTGGCTGTTTTATGTTAATTAACTCTTATGCAATTTTTATTACATTTACTTTAGGCCCTAAATGAATAGTTCAAGTTGCTATTGACAATTGTTTATTGACTATCGAACCCACATTGAATGTATTGCCTTGGATACAGTGTCCCACAGTATCTTCCTGGAGAAAGTGGCTGCCCATGGCTTAGATGGGAATACTCTCCACTGGGTTAAAAACTGGCTGGAGGGCCAGGCCCAGAGAGTGGTGGCGAAGGGAGTCAAATGCAGTTGGTGGCCGGTCACGAGTGGTGTCTCACAGGGCTCAGTACTGGGACCCGTTCTCTTTAACGTCTTTATCAATCATATAGATGGGGGGATCCAGTGCCCCCTCAGTAAATTTGCAGATGACACCAAGCTGGGTGGGAGTGTCAACTTCCTGGAGGGTAGAAAGGCCTTGCAGAGGGATCTCGACAGGCTGGGTTGATGGGCTGAGACCAACAGGATGAGTTTCAATAAGGCCAAGTGCTGGGTCCTACACTTGGGCCACAACAACCCCAGGCAGCGCTACAGGCTTGGGGAGGAATGGCTGGAGAGCTGCCTGACAGAAAAAGACCTGGGGGTGTTGGTCGACTGTTGGCTGAACATGAGCCAGCAGTGTGCCCAGGTGGCCAAGAAGACCAACAGCATCCTGGCCTGTATCAGGAACAGCGTGGTGAGCAGGACCCAAGAGGTGATTCCCCCCCTGTACTCGGCACAGTACACCTCGAGTACTATGTCCAATTTTGGCCCCCTTACCACAAAAAAGACATTGAGGTGCTGGAGCGGGTCCAGAGAAGGGCAACGAAGCTGGTGAGGGGTCTGGACAGTAAGTCTTATGAGGAGAGGCTGAGGGAGCTGGGGCTGTTCAGTCTGGAGAAGAGGAGGCTGAGGGGAGACCTTATGGCTCTCTACAGGTACCTGAAAGGAGGTTGTAGAGAGGCGGGGGTCGGTCTCTTTTCCCAGGTTACAGGTGATAAGACAAGAGGAAATGGCCTCAAGTTGCGCCAGGGGAGGTTCAGGTTGGATATTAGGAAAAATTTCTTCACGGAAAGGGTTATCAAACATTGAAATGGGCTGCTCAGGGAAGTGGTTGAGGCACCATCCCTGAAGGTGTTCAAAAGACGAATTGACATGGTGCTCGGGAATATGGTTTAGTGTTGGTGTGTGGTTTTGGGTTTTTTTGTTTTTTTATGGCTGGACTAGATTATCTTAAAGGTCCCTTCCAACCTAGGTGATTCTGTGATTTAATTCCCAATATAATTACGAAAAAGCAGATCTTCTCAGTGGTCAATGACAAAGTGATGGGAAGTCAGGAGGTATAAATCTAAAATGAAATCTGCAATGTACTCACTGTGTAGGCTGGAAAGCTACAACTACTTTAAACAGGGATCATGACTGACTTTTGAAAGAGAAGTAACTCAGAAACTTCCAATGCATGGAAGAAGATACCTTGGAAGACCAAGTTAGGCTATGTTCAAGCCAATACTAGGCACCAAAACTGAATTAATTTGAAAGACTCTGCTTTGTATTATAGTGCTGGATAGAGAGAATTATCTGAAGGAAAATCCCAAACTTGTATTTCAATCTCCTCATTTGCATACAGTCATGGTTTCCTACAAGTCTGAAGTGCTTCAGATTCTATAATGCCTTATGAAACAGGTTCAGCTCTGGTATAAGCAGCTACAGTTTGACTGGCAGTTGTTCTACAACACTGGGTAATCTTTTAAGTATTATCAGTAATGACATTATTAAAAAAACATTATTATTTCAGTGCAAGACAGAATGGAAAGATGATCTTGTTGCTACAGGACAGGAGTTATGAGTTCGATATCCAATATCTAGCTTTATTACATGCTTCCTTGGTGAGCCAGGGGTAGTGTCTCTATACATCATCATCCCCGTTTCTGTAAAACTACATACGCTGTTGAGATTAACTTTTTCTGTTTCTATGTTTAGCAACACCACAACAGGACAACTAAAAGGTGTTCTAAGATATTATCATGGTTCATTTTTTTGTTTATTGCACGAAAAGCTCTATGCAGTTCAAGCACTGTTATCTGTGACTATGCTTGCTTTTCCTCACTTTAGTGTTTAGTACTTCAAAAAATGCAGTGCTGGCAACAATGAAGAATGAAGTTCATTTATCCACAGGCTAGGAACATTAAGAAAGTGACATGCATTACACCATTTTACATCTGGAAATTTCTGCAAGGTAGTTCAGCTCTCCAGTGTCTTCTCTCTTAAAGCCGCTAACAGCAACATCTCTTCTAATGATTTTTGCTGATTGGTGTGCCTGATGAACAGGAAATGGGCTGAAATCAGCAGCTCATTTTGTAGGCCAAACACTGCAAGTAGAAATATGTCCAGGCAGTTAGTTCCTCTAAAAAGAGTGGTGAAATTGTCCTCTCTAGGAGCAGAAGGACTCACAGCATTGGCATATTTGTAGAAAAAGAGCTAGTTATGAGGTCAGTGAAAAATGGTGCCAGCCTTGGAGTTAAATAACTGAGGAAATATAAGAGCTTTCCACAAAATTGCAGAATCACAGAATCATCCAGTCCAACCACCCTGCCAAAGCAGGTCCACCTAGAGCAGGTTGCACAGGAACGTGTCCAGGCAGGTTTTGAACATCTCCAGAGACAGAGACTCCACCACCTCTCTGGGCAGCCTCCGGGTGCTCTACAACCCTCAAAGTAAAGAAGTTCATCCTCATGTTTAGATGGAACTTCTTATGTTTAAGTTTGTGCCCATTCCCTCTTGTCCTGTCACTGGGCACATTGAAAAAAAAAGACTGGCCTCATCCTATTGACACCCACCCTTTAAGGATTTATAAGCATTGATGAGATCCCCCCTCAGTCTTCTACAGACTAAAAAGACCCAAGTCCCTCAGCCTTTCTCATAAAAGAGAGATGCTCCAGGCCCCTAATCCTCTTAGTGGTACCCTCTCTGCTGTACCCTCTCCAGCAGTTCCCTGTCCTTCTTGAACTGGGGAACCCAGAACTGGACACAGTACTCCAGATGGGGCCTCACCAGGGCAGATTAGAGGGACAGGATGACCTCCCTCGACCTGCTGGTCACATTCTTCCTGATGCACCCCAGGATGCCATTGGCCTTTTGGCCACAAGGACACATTGGTGGCTCATGGTCATCCTATTGTCCACCCGGACTCCCAGGCCTTTTTCCTCAGAGCTGCTCTCCAGCAGCTCAGCCCCCAACCTGTACTGGTCCATGGGGTTCTTCCTCCCCAGGTGCAGCACCCTACACTTTCCCTTGTTGAATTTCATCAGGTTCCTTTCTGCCCATCTCTCTAGCCTGTCCAGGTCTTGCTGTATAGTGGCACAGCCTTCTGGTGTGTCAGCTACCCCTCCTAGTTTTATTTTGTATTACCTTGCTTTAGTCTTTTTGCTGAAAATAAGATACAGTGTTCTTTTCTCCCTCCAGAAAATGATACTGTATTATAAATTGTCCACTGACCCGATGATACAAGTGGTAATAGTTACTGAGCTCATAAATGTGAGAAGTCTTCTAGAGTTATAGGTGGATACAGCCACGAAGAAGTAGGAAGATGAAGAGGAAACAAATAAATGTGTTTTTAAGGCCTTGTCCAAAGAGAAAGGGCAATACTCTATTTTGGATTTAGTACTTGCACAACCACATACAGATCAGTTCCTTGGCTAATTTAGAAAATGGCAGCTGTGTTATAAAGACAATGGGGATTCTTCTGCTTATTTGTTTTTTTTTTCTCGTCACTTTTCAGGATTAAGTCTGGGAAAAATTGTTACAAACATCTAATTCTTCCTTCTTTCTTCCCTGTGTCTTCCTTTTCAAGGATTGCTGAAATCAGGCCAATAATTTTCCTTCCTACAGAAAATTATGGAAAGAAAAGCAGTTCTATGGGAAGAAATCTCTTCAAGGACCTCAAGCAGAGAAATCACATTATGGCAGAAAATAGACTGCAGATCTGAGTATGGGGAAAAGGATAAAGAAGTTCATGCACAGGGTGCTGTTTTTATCTCAGCTGCTGACTTCTCTCCTATATTTCTGATACACTGGCTTAACATGGACGAGGGATAATCTGAGTTCCTTGCTCTCATTAGTGTTGCTAACTACAAAAGGAAAAAATACTGTTTTGCACTAAAATCATGTTAATCATTAAAAACATGTAAATTTTCTTTTAGGATCTCAAGCTATAGACTGGGAAATAGGACAAATGTAATTTGTTAAAATGCTACAGTCAATAAAAATAGTGATAAAGTTAAATTCCTATTTAATTTAATGATCTGGTAAGGCTTTCCTCCTCCAACTATGCTGCACAAATGCCAAAGATAAACAACATGCATTTTAGACGCTTGCAGTCTCTGGAAGAAAGGTCCTTTGCCATTCTACAGTGGGGGTTTAAGTGTTTATTTTATGTATGAGCATAAATCCTCCCAGGGAAAAAGCACTGGGATGATGGAAGATTATAGGGTGTGATTTACTCACATCCATATCCTGAGAGACAACATGCCTTGAAATGGTCCCCTGTGTAATCTCATGTAGATTATTGTGGACATAATAAAAGTAATGAAGAATGTCTACTGTTTCATATGTAGAAAGTGTTCTTTCACATATTTGAGTATTCCTGGATACTCTGAAGAGCCCTGCTTTTGATTCCCCTGTTGTTTCCAATGAATCATCCAGGGGTTTTTTGGTTTGTTTGTTTGTGTTTTGGTTTTGGATTTTTTTGGAGGGGGTGGGTGGGTTTGGGTGGTGGTTTTTTTTTTGGTTGGTTGGTTTTTTGGTTGGGTTTGGTTTGTGTTTTTTTTTGTTTTGCTGGGGCTTTTGTTTCTTGTTTTTTTTTTTTTTAAATTCTGTGCACTTTTGCCCCACCCAGTGGCCATTGCCTACATTGCCAGCACCGCTTGTTTTTTAGAGGCGTTTTCCCCTCTCCACCCCAATCTGCAGGGTGGATCCGCCACTGAAAAGTGAACAAAAGCAGCATCTGTCCCCTGTTGCTACCATGAGTATATTAGGCTATCATTATCTGCAATGACACTGCCATCTGTAATGTGCTCTGGGGCAAACACGGGCAGTGCCAGTAGCTCCAGCACCACAGGCAGATGCTTCATCATGCAAGAAGATGCATGAAGCCAAAATATGCTATACAATAATCCAAGTACTTGAGAAGAGAGAGAGAAGGAGAGGGCAGCCAGGAAATAAATGCTGTTCATGTGTCTCATCAACAAAGATGGAAACAAGGAAGCATAGGGTAGGTCAGATGCATTACTCAATCTAAAGGAATAACAGGTATAAAAAAGACTCATTTTATTGCACTAGGAAATCTGAGAGTCTGTAACTTTTTATGGACTTTTATATCTTACCCTTTTTGACAAGGAACTTACAAAAAATGGTTTCAAATTAAAGTAATAAATAGAAGTTGTTTTCCTCAAAATTCCTGCCTTCGCTCATTTGTAACAGAAAAAAAAAACCACACACACACACACACACACAAATGGGAAACCAAGCCAGAGAAAGGACTTTTTTTTTTTCCCCTGTAATGATTTTGTTCTCTCTAAATCACAGAACTTTTATGTAGAACTCTGTCTTCCTCTCCCAGATCCAATTTCTCTGTCATTAGGTTTTCAAGGAAACAGACCTCTCTTCCTGGACCTCATTGTCACACGTGAAAGCACAAGCACAAAATAGAGAAAAATGTATGTGGTTGTCAGAAACCACAAGCATTCTGGCCAATATTTTTTTGTTTGGTGGGTTTTTTTACACTGTCTTTAGAGGTAGGAATGCAAACCCATGCATTTCAACCAATCTCCTGATTTCTCTACTTGCAAGAGATACAAGCAAAGAGCAGAGTTCTGTTCTTGTTAGAAACCAAATGCTTAGTGAATATGTGCATTATATCATACGTCTGTTACAAGACTAGCTAGGTGTCTTAGCCATGACTGGGGCTTCAGCATCATGATTTCTGAAGATCCCTTTCAACCCCTACCATTCTGTGATCATCTATTCTGTATTCATACAGGAAAAGAGAGCCACTATCAATAAAAATGTCCTTTATTTCCAGAACGAAATGTCTCTACAAAAGCTAATTCAGCACTCTGTCTGAAAGGATTTTAAGGGCATCAATTTCCAAAAGTCTCCTAACATATGAGTAACTGCAGATCTGCATTTTGGTGTCATTTCTTCCCCACTCTCTTTCTCCCTTCCCCCATGCATGGTTTCAGGAATTTACTCCAGAATTAACTTCCAAAAATGGACTGCATTGCTGCAGGCAAAATTCATCTCCTGAAATATGCAAAATGCATACCCCCTCATACAACTGTATACAGCACATGTATATATTAGTAACATTTTCCTCACTGTTTCATTTGCTTATCAAAAAATTAAGGCCTGCACTGTTTTCACAGAAGTAGAGATATTTTTCTATAAATATGTTGAATTGCACAACCAGCTTTAATCACAACTAGATTTGGAAGAGAGGACTGTCATAATTCTGTGTCACAATGTACAGACAAGGACTGATTACTGGCTTCCTGATCCACAAATTTTTGTATGTCACCCTCCAGTCACTCTTTTATTGCACTACAAGGACACTGTCTAGTTGCAGGAGGGGAGGAGGCATCAAACTATGCTTTTGTATTAAGTGATCCAATGCTGCCTCTATCAAGATTAAGTAGGTCATTTGTAAGAGCCCTACTACACACTGTATTTTGCTGTAGGAGTTTGAAATTTAACAGACAAACAGCCATCCAAACAGCAGCTCTGATCACACTGTATATGAGATATTTTTTTCAGAGACTGCCCTTCTAAGCACAAAGTATCTTTAACACACCTAGAGACAAAATGGTGCTTTCACTCTTTTCTCATATGGTAAAGGTTTTGTAAGCATTGTTTACACATCATCACAAGAAGTCCATGAAGATTTTCTGGGCATTTGTACAGGTTTTTTATAGTTTTATATAAATTGTTGTTTCTCTTCTAAAAAGTGCGTGCTAAAAATTACAATACCAAAGAGTTAAACTAATTCAAGCTATTCTAAACTTCCCATATTTGTCTAGGGGAAGTTTCAGGGGGTTTGTCAGTTGTAATTAGAAATGGCACAATGATTGTGCACAATGTAGCAGATTATCAGGGCTACTTGTTAAATTATAAAAGGCTGGCTAAGCTTCAGAGTGAAGCTAGTGTCCAAATTAACAAATTTGATAGTTTATGCTCACAAAAATAATTGGTTTTTTTCTTCATTTCTTTTGCAGATTATGTTTTTTATCTGAGAAAAAATACCAAGCTTATAGACCTCTAGCTAATTTATGTGAATTAAGCCCGGGTTTGCAACAATGCAACCAAGTAAAATGTCATGCCCTTTCATATGCCTTGTCTATTTTTAACATTTTTTTATTTTTATGTTAAATTCATAATATAACCTTTGCCGGAGTATAACATTTTTTCACTTCAGAAGATCATTTTTTGGTGAATTCTGAGAACAAATGTTGAACTAAAGAAGAAAAATAGCTATCTGCAAGGGGTGATATGCATGGATGGAAAGACAGGGAGGAATAGTCTATATACCTTTTCCATTAGGGGAAATTAGCGCTATTAAAAAAAAGGAAAAAAAGAACAGAAAAGAAAAAAGTTCAAGTCCTATACTCTGAAACAGAGGCAAGTGAACAGACATCTCTGATTCTGAAAAAAAAAAAAAACCAAAACAATTGCCAAAAGACTTCTGCGTAGAAATATCCACCTGAAAACTTTTTAAGGGGTAAAATAGGAACAGGATTCAAAATGCAGTTCCTCTGTATCAAGTCCAGTCTCTCCATTGTTTATCTGATTTGCATTGACACCTGTGCAGCACAATAAAGACTACTTTAGAACTTTTCAAACCCAATACACTGTAGGATAGGTCTTTGCACTCATGTAGTCATCTCCCATCTATAAGATGATCAGCAATGGTTTGCTGAGGTCAAATGATTCCGAGTTCATGTCAAGGGGGTGAGAGAAAGGGATGGTAGAGAAGTTATTTCTTCTTCGCTCCTTCATATTCTTCCCTCTCTTTCCTCCTCCTTTCCCTCCCTCCTTCTTCTCTTCTGCTCTCTTTCTTATATACTGTCAAAACAGCGTATCTGCACTAATATATTCCATCTATAAATAGTCTCTTATAAAGTACTGTATCACTTTAACAATATACTGTAAACCTGTATAATGATTAATTTCATTAAGCAACATTCTTCCCTGAAGGCTTCTGTTCGTAATAAAATCTTCTTCTCTACTTAAGGAAGCAATATGTCCTCTAAGAGCATTGGAAAACAATTACCAAATGACAAAATATGACATATCAAACTTTTTAGATGATTAACTAATAATACTCCAAACACTCCCCCCCTTTTTTCTTTTGGTACATTAAAGCTGTTCGCACTGCATAGTGCAAAATGACCATTAACTTAAATAAAACCTTATAATACCAAACCACTATAACTAAAGCACACTGACAACTTGCAGAACAAACAAAGTGAACTAGAGAATAGTTAATTTTGAAAGATTGCCACACATTGTGTATTCCAGAAATTCGTATGTTCAACATTCATATTCATTTACAGTATCTCTGTATGCCGCATTAATTTAATGAAATCCTGACTGTTTTATTTACAAATTTTTTCAAATGTAAGAAAATTGGAAACTGACAAACACACACACACACACAAAAAGGTTTTTTTAAAAAACTTCACTTAGAGACCTGAATAAAGCCATTTGTGGAATCTGTAATAAGGAGTTTGTTTATACATATTTATTGCCTGAAAATATCTTGGTGCCAAGACTCAAGAAAGACTTGTTTCTAATTAGAGTAACCTTCATTTTGTAGCAAGGGCTTAAGCTTACAGTGGACAATGTGTCTTTTTCTTTTCTCTGCACAGACAGCTATCTTGTATTGACAATGAGCTGTACTAAAGAGGCCTTGCTCTGAAGGAGTAAAGAATGTCTGCATTGTGCACACATTCTTGTGCTGAATATTTACATTTGCCTACAAAAGTTTAGACTCCAGTAAATAGGGATTATGCAGTGGATCTGCCCTTACAAAAGTTTGGTTACTGTGTGGAAAATGCTAGCTTTCTCTATTGCTTCCTCTATTACTGATTTTCTTTTCATCCCTCAAGAACTCAGAGATAAAACATGTTTTGAATCCTTTTTAGAAAAAGTTTCCTCATGCCCACAATTCATCCTGTATCTCAACCTCTGCAATTTGCTAGTTTGCTCTGAGTTATTTAATTGTGTCTTTCAGGATAGCTCTGTTCTGCATTAAAATGATTGCAAAGATATACGATTTTCAGAATAGTATATTAGCTCAGACTACAGAATGGGCCTTCTAGGGAAAAAATTCTGATTATTCAGCAATGCAACTCATAATGTGAGTATTCTACACAGGTCAGATGATGTCCTCCCAATTGCTCAGTTGTGACTATCCGAGCTGGGGCTGAGGAGAACGTAGAAGATAAGCAGAAGGAACGAATGTCTATTGTGGATTTTTGCTTTAAATAAATTTTTTATCAACTTTGGGAATGTATTGGTTTCCTTTGATTTTTGCATGTGTTTGAGAGTTTTTTTCTCAGTCCATAGTTATTTTATTTTTAACATTTGAAAAGTTGCAAGGTATTGGCAAGCTTATTGTCTATTTGTTGCAACACAAGTTATTCAGTAATTAAAAATCACTGATCATCATTATGAGTTCAATATTTGTTCATAGTTGTTGCATGTTGATATCAGAAATGGTTTGAAATTACACTTTCCTTACCTTGGGAAGGTATGGTCTGATTCATATCCCATGCAGAGCAATGCATTAACCATCACTAACACTCTCACTAATTCATGGATCTTTGCTTTAAAGCTATATGTGGTGTGTTGCATAGGATTATCTTTCATGCTCCATGCTCTATAGGTACTCACATTTTACCTTTCAT
Organism: Calidris pugnax; assembly: GCF_001431845.1. Lineage (NCBI taxonomy): Eukaryota > Metazoa > Chordata > Aves > Charadriiformes > Scolopacidae > Calidris > Calidris pugnax. Next base: position 15,522,248 of record NW_015090810.1, read on the forward strand.
TTTCCCCCTTTCAGTGTCTCCAAATGACATCTTGTTTTTCTGTCGGGTTCTCACATGGAGCTCAATGAAAAACATTTCAGTGACGAATACATTTATCATTCCTTAGCACTGTCTCAATCACCTGAGATTTCCAGGTGATTTCTGTAGTCTTTGGATGGACACAGAGCATCTTTATTCTAGATTCAGACAGGTCTGCTCCCGCCATTATGGTAGACACAGTGTTTAAGTGCTATGGTAATTTATTTCCTCATTTTTCCTATACAGCAGAATATTCCAATCAGACATTGAGTACCAAAATGAAAAGCTTCTCGAATCTGTTTCAGGCCCTGTTTTCTGCTTTGAAAGTATGTCTTCCAGTGTATCCTTGTAGGTGTTTCAGAGGTCTGCCAGTTCCTAGCAATGACTCCTGTCTGGTCCAGGCCAGCCCTCTGGGATGGGGGGGCCCTGGAATCATAGGCTGGACTTGTGGGCCCAGCAGCAGCAGCACCTTTTTCAGCAGAGTCTACAGGTTTGTTTGGACTTCTGGTGACAACTGCATTGCCACAGCATGGAGCAGGAGAGAAGGTGGCTTTTCAAGCAGGTCTTTTTCCAAACTTCCTAAGGGAACAAGCAGTTAAAACAACTTTTGTTAAAACTATATTTTAAGTTGAAGCCAGTGAATTGTACCATATAAAAGGCAACTGGTCATGCTGTGCACTGATTTAGATACTTGGTGTTTTTCAACTGCATCTTGAAAATAAAGCATATTGCAATAGTCTGTACCGAGCACGGAAGGGGGAAACCCAGGTGCTAGAAAGTGAGTCCTGCTGCATGCAGCCACAATGCACGCTCCGAACCCATGGTGCTAGTGCTCTCCCTGCCCAGTCACCCTCGTCTCTGCTCCTCTAAATTGAATTTCAGCCTATTAAGCTCAAGAGTTGAGCAAAAGAGCTTTAAAGAAAGTTACTTAATATTAATTTGAATGCCAAAGTATTCCATTAAAGGAAAAAAATTCAATAATGGTAAGATGTGCAATATTTTACGTAATAAGGGCTGGAGGAATAATGAAAAAAAATTTCAATATCTTATTCTGAAAAACTGTAAAATCTATCAAATTAATTGTTTGGTAAATATGTTCATAAGTTTTCTAACCGAGCCCACAGTACAAAAAATAATGTGTATAAGATATATACAAAATTTTATTCTTGCTGCTGCACTTCTGAAAATGAAAGCTTGCTTGTATGAAAGTTCATAAAATTACAAGATACACGATTAAAGTATAGTCAGGATTGTTTGGATTCTTTGTACATGATATTAAGGTCCACTCTCGCCCATGCTGGATTCTGTTTATTTGATAAACTTAACGCCTAGCAAGTGCATTCCCCATACAAATATATGAGAAACTCCATAGCCACGTTCTCCACTAGAGCACCCTCTCTAGTTTCCATCCGGTTATACCAGGAGAAAATTAGACTTATCAAGTGTGATGCAATTAATGCTGGATTCAGTGAGATCAAGGGCAAAAATCACTGAATGTGACTTCAGAGAATCACTTACTTGCAATTTGGGAATAAATCTGACTCTTTGAGCAACAAAGAATGGTGTACAACCAGACAGTATGAGGTGGAGAAGACGGATTCATTTCAGTAGACTTGGATGCAGTACTTCAAGGCCTTTTGTCTGTGTTAAAAATGAGTAGACAGCCTCCTTGTGATTATTGTCAAAATAGAAAGCAACATTTTTTCCAAAGTCAGTTTTCTGAAATACCTACCCATATCATGATTGTAATCCCAGCCTGGTGGTTAGTTGTTTGACTGGTATTGTATGCTGTAGCATTGGATATTTGTAATGACAAGTTTACAAGTAAAACTGCCTGAAAAGTAGGTTATTTTCTATATAAAATATTTAAATTACAGATTCACTGATTTTTTTCGGTAATAGTTTCAACTTTTAGCAAATAGATATCATTTTCCCCCTAGGACCTGAAAATTCAGTACATTAAAAAAATAGTCATGTTACATGTTGGCCAAAAGTGCATCAAGCGGAAAAATCTTTACTAATGAACCAAACCTACAGAGAGTAGTGGCATGAGACTTTTGAATGCCCATGGGGCATTATTATCAGCAGATGTGAATAAAAATATTGCAGCCAAGTATTTTTGACATTCAGGTGTTTTGTTTTCACTGAATAGATGTGTTTTTCTGTGAAGGGCAGACAAATCTTTCAAATTTAATATTTTTTTTTGTCAAAATCTATTAAACATATTTTGATACAATATTTTTGATGAGGTATTTGTAAATAGGCATTTCTTTCTTCTCTGTACCCTACCTCAAAACCAAAACTTATTTCATTACTATTGTATTTATTTTGCTTGCTTGCCCTCACAGAGAGAAAGTGTTCTTGACAGAGAGCATCTTTTCAAATACTTTGATATTAACAAAAATAGTAAGAAAATAAAATAAAAACAAAAATGTAATTGCTTTTGCTGCATGACTGATTGCTTCCACAATACAATTAAGTAAAAGGGAAAAATTATTGTATCTTTGGCAGTTAATTCAGGGTGTAGCACACCACTAATCCTCAGAGGACTTAATTTTCTGCCAAAACCAAACCAAGTATATTAAAAATATATCCAATCACCAGAAGAGAAAAAGACAATTCAAACAAAGAAGATAAATAAGGTATACCTCATAAATCAGTGTCAGACCACAAACAGTTTTAACTAAAGCCACCCTTGCCTTGAATTGAAGTTCTTTACTTAGAGAAAACATTTTTGCTTTCCACAGAGGGTTTTTTCTGCTAACAAAACCATCATTAAATCATGCTGCAACATATAATTTATTTATTTTTGTGAAAGAATAGCTTCAATGGATCCAAGTCTTTAACCTTATTGAAAGACAAAAAGACTTGTATTGGTTTTATAAAATAGGTAAACTCATCTATGTGTAAATGCAGCTGTATATTTTCCTATGTTCTTATATATATATACACAGGTATGTGTAAACACATATATACTATATATAAATATTTTTATTTGTGTGTATACACACATTTGTCTCATGCCAGTCTACTCATACCCCTTAGGTGGCAAAGGTTTTATTCACCTATGAGGACAATATTTCCTAGATGCACTCTATAGTGATTTCATTCACTATCACATAGTATCTAACAGATCTTTTGAGTCATAGTGAACTAACATTTACCTTATAAATGATCTCCAGTTTATTACGAGGCCATAAAAGGATCAAATAGAAGCACCCCTGAATCTTAGATACAGAGCTGGTTGTTTATTTATGCTGCACAGTTAGAAAAAAAACCATCAGAGGATGGCGATATTTTAATGGACTAACCACTGACTCTTTAACTTCAGCTAATTTCCTTGTCTTTAAATTAGGTAGTCTGTTTCAGTAACATATGATCAAGGTTTGTGTTGTCTATAAAGGAGGTAATTTTCCTCTTAATTTTTTAAAAAATTTGTTTTATTTTTTTAGAAATCTATGTACAGCATGATACAAATTTTCTTAATAGTAGTCATAGTCATAATAGTAGTAGAAGAAGTAATAGTAACACAATACTAATTGTAAAACCTTGGAAAAGTATTTTTCTACCAAGGTATTAGGATTGTTTTGAAAATTAAACTAATTCTCACAAAAACATACGTAGAGAGAGGAAAAAATAAAAAAAACCAACACCAAAAGAAACCTGAAACAAACCCTTAATCACAAATACAGCCAAGAATGAACTCAGGAGCCCTCTTTTTCTTCAGGATACCTGCCCTAACCAAACTGCACTTCCCTTTCCCAGTATGCTGTCAAATACTGAAGAAATTTAATGACAGGCATTAGGATGAGAAACTAAGCTCTATTTCCTCCAGGTGGCAGAGGTGAAATCAAATTGGCATTTCAGTATGCTCAGAGCAATAAAACTTTTGTGAGTGTTCTTGTATTTTTTTCCATATCTTATCCTCTTATTTTTTAAAACAAAAGACAATTTAAAATCCACCAGCAATTACAGCTGAGGAAAACGTTGTGCACTTCTGCAGGTAAAGCTACAACATTGTAAATGTGAGTGCAGTGGGAAAAGTCCCAGATGCTAAGTGAAGCAAAAATATAATTATTGTTTGATTTTAACCTTTATTTATTTATTTGTGTTTGTTTGTTTACTGCCAATGCAGGCTTTTGAAAGAAATTGTTTTGCATGATCACTTATTTAGCTAATTGCAAGTTACTTATAGAGTTCAGGCACCAGATGTTTAAGCAATTGATAAAGGCATTATAACTGCCTCACCTGTTCAGTCCTGTTGTTCCTCTGGTAAAAAAATGTATCTCTCCAGAAACTGTGTCATGCCCCTACTCTCTTCTTAATAAGAAAATTACTCACAGCTCACCTTTTTCCTGAACTATAATAATTACTAGTAATAGGTCAAATCTTTTATTCAGTTCTGTACACTGATTCTGTTAGAGAGAAGATCTGAATGTATGTCTGCAATCTGCTGTGTAAGGCTCCTCCTTAACGCAGCAAGAGAAAATGGTATGTTGCAGGTTCTTAATCTCTCCTCTTGAACACATTGTGTAAGAAATATAAACTAAAATAGAAGAGAAATAAAAAGCGTGTCCAACTGCTTTCTTTTCCTCCATTTCTTTTTCTTTTTTATTTAATTTCTTTGTTATCCAAAGAAAAAATATCTAAGCTTTGATTGTACAGAAAAAATCCTTGAAAAAATAATTTTCTATAAAAGGTGATCCCAATGACAAAAGAATTTTGATGCACTTGCTAAATAAAATAATTCTATTGCCAGAATTCTGTTCTTTAAAAAAACAATAAAATTGATAAAGACTTAACTTGTATAGATATTGAATACATTTTATTTTGGGAATTTATACAAAGTTTTCAGTGATTTCTCTCAAAATTTCCAAAGTAAATTTTCAGATAATCAGATTTTCTGTGCCACTATCAAAGCTATGTTCCTGTGGTCCCGTATGCTGATGCACAAAAGCAAAAAGTAGATAGTCATAACAAATGATAGTAGGCAGTAACAGCCTAAGAGGTGGGATAGGAACTAAGCAAATAAGCCTTAAATATGCTAATTCATAATTATATGTGGATGTTCTGAGGCATGAACTACAATACACACATTAGAGACATGGTTTAGTAATGTGGGTGTGTTTTGTGGGGTTTTTTTGTTGTTTGGTTGTTGCTTTTTTTTCAGAGTTAGGTTGATGGTTGGACTAGATGATCTTAAAGGTCCCTTCCAACCTAGACAATTCTACGATTCTATGATACAGGGTCAAGCTGAGAAAAACAAATCTATGTAAATAAGCAAGTAGTTCAAGATAAACATAGAAAAGGAATGCCTAAGATAGGATAGGGATAGATGGGATGGATAATGAATCTAGATTCTTGTAATAAATAACACTGAAATGTTACCATGAAAATCATCTTTTTATCTTGGCATCTTTTTTTCCCCTCTTTGATAAATAAAACATACAGTTAAATATAATAATGACATCTACTTTAGAGAATAGTTGCTAAAAATAACAAAGCTTTTATACACATGGGATGTGACTTGCTGAATACATATTTTCTATGTAAAAAGGATGTTAATGGCACAGAATCAACTTAACAAATATATGTATTTTTAACATCATATTAGCTATCTTATTGAAAAAAAAGGAAAATAAGGAAAAAAAGAAATGTAAGAAAGATAAAGGTTAAAAAACAGACTTAAACTTGCTTTTCTATTTGTATTTGTGTTTGTATTTTAAACATTCTAAGTGTACTAGCATCTGCAGTGTAACCCTGAATAGCTGAAAATCCCCACTGAAGGCACATGAAAACATTAGAAAGCTGAAAGAAGCCTCACAATTTCCAAAACTGGGATAATTTTAAATATTTCAGCACACAGGTCTCATCTCGAAGACACTTACATGCTAAATTATCGCTAGACAATGACAGAAATAGTCTAACAAACACCAGTAGAATATATCAGCAATTTGTACAAGTGAACCATGATTTTCAACAAGATGGAGACAGGATAGAAAAGGATTATGAAGACATTTGAAGCAACACACCACACTGGTACTTCATAGACCAAACATTCTCAATATGCACACACACAAACACACAGTGAGACCCATCAACCCCAGTGAGCTTCAGATCCAAATTTTATCTAAGTCTACTACCCTTTGATCAAGATTTTTGGTGGGGATCACTCTCTAACACTGTATAAAAGAAGACTGTACTTTGGAAGGGTTTTCTAGTAACTAGACATAGGGGAATTCAGTTAATTTTATTTTTTTTAAACACGTGCGTGTATGTTGGTATTCATTCTGATTTTGTAAAAATGCCACATTTTACAGTCTCAAAATGAAGACAAAACTGTTTGCATAACATCTGCACTGCTTGGAGGGTTGGAACACTACAGCAATTACATCCTTATTCTATAGCATTCACTTCCAATTCAGGCAACTACTATAGTTGAGCTGATTTAATATTTAGTTACGAGGGAAGTTTTATTTTTAGTTCCCTTTATCATTAATGTTGTATCAGAAACCATTTCATAAACTGTTTTATTTCTAAGCATGTAGCTATAAAAATATTTTCCATATATCTTTTTAAAATGAATAAAACTCTGAAAGATAGTAATTTAATCTGTTTAATATGTGACTATTTGCACCTATAGTGTGTTTTCTAATTCAACTGATTTTACACGGCTGTCATTCTACAGTCTATAATCTATATGCATGTGATATAAACATAGCCTTTAATGAACAATATTCACATGCAGAAGTTGCTAATATAATGCCAGCATAGCAGCACCTGCCAACACCTCTACAATTAGAAGTCTGTGTCAGCATTTCAATTATAAAGCACCTCCTAATTTAGAGGATTATAACTTGACAGTAAAAATTCATTCTGTGTTGCAACTTGACATGTAAGGTCTCAGTTCAAAGCATTTTTATTAATACAGGTTTAAATTGGTTTAGATATTATGAAGTTATAGGAGACTACAGTGAAAAAGGAAGACACTTTGTGGATGTCTTTTCATCACCACTGTAGCTCAAATGCTTTGAAAAGGAAATCCACAAATGTTACGGTTGTTTATGTGTAATTAGGATCAGTGAAAGATTTTTTTTTCTGTTAAAGTAACAGTAAGATCTAAGCTTTAAAACTCCCCAGTGTCATGTTTGTTTCTTTCTAGTGTTTTTTGGGATGCATGCTTACCATTAATGTTAAGTATAATACATTGATTGTTTAGTATATTAATTTTTAAATGCACCAATTCACTGCTAAAACAGACCATGGCAGTACATGTGTGAACCTGTGGACTAAAGGTCTCTCCATAATGACATATCACTTAATGATAGCATATCCATGAATTAAGAACTTCCCAAGTGTGTATTGACACAATTGTTCCAGCTGAGAAATAACCATCTACTGTGGCAATAACCTACTTATCAATGTTGCTTATTGCTTTGCGCTGACACAATAACTGGTAAATACTGCTCAGATACAGCACTATCTGTTGTGGAAAGGAAATCATTTTCAGATTGTGGCAGGGTTAGGATCCACTGAGGGAGATAAATGACAGGGATTTTATTCTATTCTTAGAGAGGAGGTTGTAAGAGGAAAAAATATCAATAACAACTAGATCCGTTCTGTGACCTTGCAGAGAATATTCCCCTCCACCACTATTTCTAGCCCTTTCATGCTGTTTTCAAAGCCCAAAAGGACTGCAAAGCATTATGAGGAACTCCTGGAATTCAACAGTTACATGGAATGATGTGCAAAGGTTTGCACTGCCTTCTTTTGTTGCCTGATGGAGAAAAACATCTGTGTTTGACAGGGAAAATAAAGAGAATCACCTCTGAGCAATTCCAGAATATTTTGGGCAACCTGAGGTGCTGGAAGAATGGTAGCTCACAAAGTGCAGCAGAAGGGGAAGCTGCTCAGTGGTAGCCAGATGCAGCCCAGAGCTTTATACAGAGTTGCTCTTCATCTTAGGCATGTGTCCTGGTTTCAGCTGGGATAGAATTATTTTTTTTTTCTCTAGTAGTTGCTGTGTTTCAGATTTACTATAGAAGGAATGTCAATAATGCATATTGTTTCAGTTGTTGCTATTCAAGGACTTTTTTCAGCTTTCTATAGAAGCTGAGAAGGAGCAGAGACAGAACAATGGAATGGAAATGGAATATTCCATACCAGAGCCATCATGCTTGGTATATAAGTGGGGGTTGGCTGAGGGATGGGAATCCACGGTAACTGCTTGGGATGGGCTGGACAACCAATTCACCGTGTGGTGAGAGTTACTTGTCTTGAATTATTTTATTTTGTATATTTTTCTACCATTATTATTTTTTTTATTTTTTTTTTCCTCTTTCTGTTATTTCTGCTATTAAACTCTCTTTATCTCAACCGATAAGTTTTTCTTTCTTTTCCTTTCCCATCATTTTCTTCCTCTTCTCTCTGCCTTTCTTGGGAGGCAAGGGGGCAGAACTGCACAAGCTGTGTGGTCCTAGCTGCCAGCTGAGGTAAAACCATGACAGCGTGTTACTGCATGAACATGTCCATGTCACATCTACTCCACGGCAGAAGACGGGCCAAGTGAACCCACATCTGCCTCCAAAAGACTGTTCTGTCAAAAAGGAAGTTCCTGAAATTGTTTTCTAAGGAACATGTCAAATCTGTGCAGTCTACAACCACGTTAGCCCTCTTGTGAGAAAGGCAGCACTTCCCTTGCTGCCAGACGCGTCTGGGGCTTTGCTCCTACAGATGGAAACATTTGCGTCTCGATTTCAACAGCACGTGTCAGAGCTCCAGCCTTGCAAGCAGATGCAGTAGCTTGCATTGTTGTGCCAGCAAGCAGGTCCTGGGGGTTCAACAGATCTCCAAATACATTATGGTGTCTTGTACTAGTCCCTTTAAATTTAAAAACAGGATCTACAAACTGCATTTGTTGTTGGGCAATGTCGTAAGTGGTTTGTGAATGATTTGGAAATTAACGTTAATAAAGCTATTACAAGCCGGGGGAACCTACTTTCTAGAGGAAAAAACCTTGTCAAAAAAAAGCAAAGAGGATGTAAATGTGGAAGTTTGGCTTCTTTTATAATCCTTCACTTCCATGTACTGCTATCACCTATGAACTATTTTGGCTGAAAATTGTGCATCACACTAGTACATGAATCAAATATCCTTCTATATCACTCTTCAATGTTCAGTACTTTACAGGACACTTTTAATAGCTGTTTTCTTATTATTTCTCACAATGTGTTAAAATATCATAAGTCTAGTTATTGTAAGTACCCCTCACTGTAATTTAGTGGAGTCATCAAGTTTTCCACCATCTTTAAGAGGTCATACATACACACCATAGCTCAGAAGAGGTGTGAGCTGTGAGTTAAGTGATTTATACATAATTCAGCCAACATCATACCACATACTATTTCTTCTGCTGCTCTGTCGTGACATTTAGAACAACAACAATCAACAATGTTGCAACAACAACAACAACAAAGGCCTGGTCCTCTGTATCATATTAAAGACATGAGATCTTACTACAGTCTTTCTAGAAAGGTACAATTTTTACTTTCTTAATTAATCTTAACTCAACATAATGGCACGCTAATGGTTAGAAGATATGCTTGAAAGACGTTTGAACTATTTGATAGCTGTGCAAATGTATCCTAATCCAGATCCTTTTCTACACATATAAAGAAAGACCAAAACATATTATTACTCATTAAGATTAACTTAACTTATATAACTCATGTTTTGGTTTTTGTATTGAAACTTGAACATTTTTCTACCTTCTCTGCAGATTATGACATTCAAGCCTATCAGGCGATGATAGCTCATTAGAACTTCATAAACATACTAAAGGTTGTACCCTGAAAGTTTAGACCTGCATTTTCTACAAACATGAGAATAAATACTTCAGATATCTGTACAATACATTAAAAACCAACTTTGCAGCACCCTCTAGTGACACATTACCAAATCAGAATGTTCTGGAAAATTAAGCAGCCAGGGCGATCAACCTTGACAGGCTGAGGTTGTTCAGCCTGAAGAAGAGGAGGCTCCGAGGAGAACTAATAGCAGCCTTCCAGTACCTGAGGAGGGCCTACAGGAAGGCTGGGGAGAGCCTGTTTATGAACGCCTGTAGTGACAGGACAAGGGGCAATGGCTTTAAGCTGGAGGGGAGCAGATTTAGATTGGAGATCAGGAGAAAGTTCTTTACTGTGAGGGTGGTGGAGCACTGGAACAAGTTGCTCAGGGAGGTGGTTGAGGCCGCATGCCTGGAGATATTCAAGGTGAGGTTCGATGAGGCCCTGGGCAACCTGGTCTAGTTGGGGGTGTCCCTGCTGACTGCAGGGAGGTAGGCCTGGATGACCTTTGGAGGACCCTTCCGGCCTGGACCATTCTACGATTCTATGATCTGAAGAAAACCACTTTTAACATTACCATGATGGCAGAAGGTGTTTGTTTTCACTGTTCCAATCTCATAAGGTAAATTGCAAAGACCTGATTTCTCCAGGGCTCTTATAAACAAAAATGCATTTCCTTGATCTGAAATAATTCCAGAAGAGGAACTTGATTTATTTTGTATTTGAAGCCACTCTGTTAATATAAAATCAAATATTTTCGTTATATTTGTTAATAATATATTATGAATAATTTTTCTCCCCTTATAACTATAATAGCCCACCTGCCAATACAAAACCATGGACTTGTGTGTAAAAAAATTGGGCTTTATAACTGATTTATGTCCAAAATCACGATAATCTAGTTTAGGAAATGGTAACACTGCTTATGGAAGGGCAAAGTTATCTAGCAAGATACGGGTGGGTTTTGGTGGTTTGGTTATTGCATTAATGTCTATGTTGCTATTAATGGAAATGATGCACATGAAAGACTCATCTGTTTAATAGGAGAGCTCTGGATTTACCATATTGAGTAAAACTCAAAAAAAAAAAAAATTGGTTATAGAGTTTTGTAATTTTTTTCTGTCCAGTAAAACAACATACACTACTAACAAATTTCTAAGGGACATAACTCTGGGGGTTTTTTGGGGGGTGTGGGGGCAGACAAACGTGATTCTTGGCCTTTGGGATTAAATTGCTTATTAAAATGTTGGTATACAGCTACTAATTCTATCAAATGATGGTTTGCCATGTGAGATATAACACTTCTTGGTTTCCTACATTTGCATATATAATACCCAAAGAGGTATAATTTAAGTGTACTAAATTAGCTGAGGTCTTAAAGGATGTGATATTTTGAGTTGTATTGCAGCATTTAGAAGTGTGCCACTTTAGCTTGTAGTGGAAAGTTGGTAATATAATTTTCTCAGAAGAAGAAACATTGTTACCTTCTTTCATCATCTCAGCTCTCTCCTCTAAAATAAAAGTTGCCATACTGTTATACACACAGGTAAAAATGGCAACATAGAATAATGACAGTTTATTTGGTGTTGATACATACTGTGAAATCTAAGATCCTCCTGCCTAATTGCATGCACTCATAAATGATTAATATGTTCACCTATCTCTTCCCTTTCCCAATCTGATCACAAAACAATTTTAAGACAGGTTTTCTTTCTAAAGGTTCCTTGAATTCATCATTTCTTGTACCACATATATTGTTTACATAAGCAATTATCAGTTACAACAATGAATCATAGACCTTCTTAGAGAAAAAGATTATCAAGATGCCATGGTTTATTCGCTCTCCCCTGCACCCTCACAGGCAGTTTAAAACCATCTTCAGTACTTGCTGTTGCTACCTATTTCTGAAGTGTCCAACTAATAAAGAATATGTCCAGAATATTAATATCCCTTCTTTTAACTGAAACACCTATGGTTTAAAACATTATTGTTGTACAGCAAAATTGCAGAAAAACATGATCACATAATGACAGAAGGGTAGGAGTTTGAAGGGATCTTCAGAGACCACCTACTCCAACCCTCCTGCCAAAGCAGCTTCATCTAGAGCAGTTTGGACAGGAATGCATTGAGGCAGGTTTTTAATATCTCCGGAGAAGGAGACTCCACCACCTCTCTGGGCAGCCTGTTCCAGTGCTCTGTCACCCCCAAAGGAGCTTTTCCTCATGTTGAGATGGAATTTTCTGTGTTCCAGTTTGTGCCCGTTGTGCCTTGTCCTGTCACCAGACACCACTGAAAAGACCCCGACCCCATCCTCTTGAGAATCGCCCTTTAGATATTTATAAGCATTGATGAGGTGCCCTTTCAGTCTTCTCCAGACTAAACAGACCCAGTTGTCTCAGCCTTTCCTCATAAGAGAGATGCTCCAGTCCCTTGACTGTCTTTATAGCCCTCCACTGACTGTCTCCAGTAGTTCCCTGTCCTTCTTGAACTGGGGAGCCCAGAACTGGACACAGTCTTCCAGATGTGGCCTCACCAGGGCAGAGTAGAAGGGGAGGATAATCTCCCTCCACCTGGTGGCCACGCTCTTTTAAATGTACCCGAGGATACCATTTGCCTTTTTGGCCACAAGGACACATTGCTGGCTCATAATAAATAGAGCATTTCATTGAATAGCTAATAACTGCCATATATATTATATAGTTAATAACTGTAGGTTTCTTGGGGAAAGATAGCTAAAAATAAAAAAGCAGAAAAGCATTATTATTTAGCACATTTATCAAGAGAGTAGAAAATCATGGTATATAATATATATGTACAACATGTAATTGCAACAGAGTTATTTCTTCAGGAAAAAACAGATACTTTTTTTCCAACAGAATATATTTTCCCTTTGAGAGCCTAGAAATAACATAAAAGGTCTGCTTAAATCCCTGTCACTTCAGGCTTTGTTGGAAATACTACACACTGACTGCACTAGAGACTGATTTCTGTACCCGAAACTGAACTGAAAACAATTTGTCATGTAAAATAAAGTGATTGCAACAAAAAAAGCCATGATGTAAATAGCAGTAAAAAGCATATGAAAATCAGCTCTAAGTGTCTAACGCAAGTCTCTGTCCCCTTTGTGGTCCAAAACAAGTGTGGTGCCTTTCATATTGTGACCATACCATATCTCTACATAACTGCATTTGTTTTGTAGTTGCCTCTATGTAAAAGTTGTCCTTGCTTTTTTCATTCTACTGTTCTCTGTCTTGATTAAGTTCACACTGTAAAGGAAATGGCTAGACCTAACTCCAGCAGACTTTTATTCACTACATAGAATCAGCCACTACAGCCAGAATTCACCTCAAGACGATTCCACTTGCATCTACCTGCAGCTTATTCCTAGATGTTGAAAAGGCATCCTAGTCTATCTCTAATTTCCTCATCCATTAAAAGTACAGTTTTTGCAGATGTTTCAATAAACTCATTGAGACATCCAAATGTTGTTTAACTTACCTAAAGAACTTTCAATACTCTTACAGGCACACATGGATCCAGATTTTGCTAATTTTAAATGCCTCATCCAAAAATGGTTCAAGGCATGCCAATTTATTCCATTGCAGGGTTGTTGCAAAGATTAGGTCTTCTCAAAGATCATGCTAACGATCACATTCAATGCTAATTCATTATCACAGAGTTCAAGAATTCAAACTACATCTTCTCATTAATGATGCAAAAATACCAACCAGATTTTAGTATTTGATGAAACTTTCATTTACATAGGATGTAGTAAATTCCTTCAAGGTAATAATAAGACAAAAAAAAAAAAAAAAAAAAGTAAGAATATATATATTTTTTCCTTTAATAGTTGATGAATAATAGAGCTTCAAAAATATGTTTTATAAATCTTTGATATGAGGTGAATGGTGATGATAGAGTATAAACTTTGTACTTAAAGGTACTAAATGTTTAAATCACTGAAAATAATTTATTTCTTTTATATGATATGAATGCAATATTTTCTTGATTTGTCAATGATAACAAGACTTTGCTAACTGCTATGCTTTTTTTATTTTATTCATGGTCTCATTTATGGACCAGGAACCCAGCATATGAGGCACTTTACAAACTTGCAACAAAAATTCCAAAGACTTTTAATTTAAGCCTTAAATTACTTTTCTTTTTTTAATTTGTTATTGCTCAAAGTTCCAAAGTATGCCAGTTTAGAAGCATACATAATCAGGATTTTATCATTAGTTATTTTTATTGTCATCACCTCTGGTAACCTAGAAATAGGATTAAAGTCTGCAGAGATTTTTGTTTCACCTTTCTTAGATCACTGTGTGTTTTTGCTGACTTGTAATTTTATCAACATCAAAGGGAGGGAAAAAGAAGAAATATGTACTTACTGCTTCCATATAGCTCATGCATAAGGAAAGGAAATACTTGAAAAATAAGCATTCACAGCATCCTATTCTTCCACTGAATTGTTACTGATGCATCCCCAAAGACTCCACAGTGTGGTCTGATTTAAAATGTACTTTGAAGTAGCTACAAGCTTGTCTTGATCTAATTATCAAGTAACAACATAGTACCATACTTGACAAGTTGCATCATTTCTAAGTAAAGTAAGTCTCACTCTTCTGTTTTGTTTTGTTTTTTTTGGTGGTAAAACTAATCCTGACCTTAAGGCATGTGAATAAATCTCACATCCAACAGCTTGTTGAAGCAGCTTCTGGAAAGACATCCAGACATTTATCATCTTCATAGTTGATAATATCTGTGAAATTATGTCAATTAAAGGCAGGTAAATAAAACAGTTTGGTGAGAAAACCTTTTAGTACTTCAGCATAATTAGGAAATGGGAAGGAAAAGGAAAATACGAAGGGAAAGTCTGAACAAATTGTCTGTACTTACAGAAAGATGAATTAAGTCTTGTAAAATTTAAAGAAAATCTGCTTAGTACTGCTGAGGGTCAGATTGCATGTCCATTGGTTTTACTGTAGCTAGTACAAGAAATAAGGTTTTATTCAAGAGGAATGAAGGCTGATAGCAACACTGGCTGATACACCCAGTTAAGGGCTGTAAACAACTATAACTTGTGTCTCGCCCTGCTGTATGAGTATATCCATCCTACATCCTCCTTTTGGATAGGTCCTACAGGATTTATCTTTTGGAGTTTGTGTGGGAATATACTTTTCACTTTTCTTCCTGGAGTTTCTGCTTTTTCTGTTTGCAAACAGGAGACAAACGTTGCTTTCCTTAATGAAGGGGGTTCTCCAGCCCCCTTTTCCATGAAGTTATTCAGCACTTTGTCTGACAGATGGTTTATTCACAGATTTTGAGGTCTAGGATTGCAGGTACCAGATACTGAATTCTAGTTGTCCTAGAAATAATTACAGGTCAATTTAAAGTAATGGTCAATCAAATGCATGGAACTGCTCATAAGTACATCAGCAGTTTTATCATATCTGTAAAACACAGGCTAATTTCAATGCAGCTCAAGCACTCAAATGCATTTTAAACTTTACTTTCATCACAGTACATAAAATACAAAAGTGTAAGGTCTCATTTAACAATTTGTCTTTCAAAACTTAGTCTTCATGAGGAGGCTACTAGACTTCTGCCTTAATTTATCATTGTCTAAATGAATGTAATGTAACATAAAAAGAGTACAAATGTTTTAGGAGTTCCTAGCAAGCTGAAGATGCAGAGTCAGACCATAGTGATCTAGGGCTTACAGAACATGGTGAAGAGACTACTTTCATCAGAGGAGAATATTAGTAATTTTAAACAACTTAGATGAAAATTTATCCTTTCTAGGCTTGTGCTTCCATTGCTGCTGAAGAAACAAAACCAGAAAGTAAACAGAGAGTTGTTTTAGCTGTTTTCTTTAATCAAATGCATCTGTGAGACTACATTTCCCTAATTCTCACAACTGACATTAAAATAGATTTAGCTAGCTAGCCAGAGATTTAAAAGTAGCCTTTCAAGTTCACCTTTAAGAAGCTATATTAGCTTTGCCTAGTAGCCTGTTTAGTAATGCAGCATACAGCGTACCTGGCTTTAGACAGGACTAGAGATCAAATCTAACCTCATAAATCTCCCAGTTCATGACTAGAGGAAGCTGTCAAAAACTAGATGTTGTTTTATTCCCCAGGGTCTGCTGTACTGCTCTGGATCTCTCTCAAGTGCCCTCTAGCAGCTGATCACCAAAATGTGTAATAGCCTTGGGAAGGACTACACTACCCTTTTGACCCCAGCAGTAATATTTTGATAGGGCTTGACCTTAATAAGACTGCCAACATAAAAGCCTAACAGTAAGAGTAAGGGAAAACCTTTTCTGAATAACAAATAGCTGAAGAAAACATTTTCCGCACACTCCATAAATTATTACATTTACCTCTGGCAAGTACATTTAGAGAAAATCGTGTTCTGAATCACATTTCGGAATACTCAGATTCAACATCAGTTGCTAACCCAAAAAACTAGCTTGCAAATGAATGCTGGGCAATATTCTACCACTTTCACTCAATTGATCATCATTTGACCAACAAATCCTACTGAACAAAATGGCTGGACTCCTCTCCCTTTTTCAATTATTCTTTTACATTTATTCTACTGTTTAACTCATTTCATTCCAATTTAGGGAAAAGGATAAGGATTTCAGATGTCTTAGGGTGCCAGAACGTTGGGGTTCTTTTTTGCACCATAATGAAAGAGAACAAACAACCCTTATCAATTTTACTGACATTAGATTCTGAATCTGTGTTTGTAACCCTGTTGCTTGACCACTACAGGTAAAATCTGACAAAACGCTTTCTTCTTTCATTCCCTTTACAGCCATATGTCACAGATAATGTATTCTCTTTTTTTGAGCCTTACCACTAGTATGGCTCCCTGCTGTACCTTGTGGGAAAGTGTTGTCATCTGGGCCACTGGGTCCATGATGAGCTTAATTTCTGTAGAATGCCAGAGAAGTTAAATGGTTTACATAGTGTGAAGAAACAATTAAGCTGCCTAGAAGCTACATGATGCATATCAAAATAATAGGTAAGAGGAGGACAGAAGCTTCCGAGTGAGCTAGATTCTCTGTCCAGGCAAGCAATTTGGAGTGGCTGAAGTGATGATGAAAGGCACAGTGGCGTAAAATTTCACTGTAGCAAAACCTTTTCAGCAATGACATTGCCATGCTGCTTTTTCAGTGCTGATTTTTTTTTTTTTCCTTCATAGTCATTGTACTCTAAAAGCACTTGCATGTATATAAGTAAATATTATTTCATGCAGATTTACCTCATTTTTTTTCTGTAGGAATTTGTAAACTAAATGCAGACTTCACTCTAGATGGAAAAGATCAGGGAAATTTCTTGGATTTTGCAACCTATGGGGAACACAGTTTGAGAGGCTGAGTGTCCTTGAAAACAACTGAACCATTTTTCTGCAAATTTTGTCCATGATTTAAGAGTAGCATTTTCCTTTCCCACTAAAAGCCACAATTCAAAAGCCACAAAGATGGGCTCCAGGCTACTTTGACAGATGTTGAGAGTGGTCTCATAAGTAAGTTCCATCAAAACTTACATAACGGGTGGGAGTGGAAATCAGATTTTGAAGAAATGTTACCTGTTAAAGTTCCACAATTATTGAATATATTTTCTCCTCAGTGAAACAACAACACAGCATGTAAATTGTATATAGATTACATTAAAGCTCATAAATTAATTCTGCTAATTTTCCCATGACAACAAATACTCAGGCCACTGTATGCTTGTGACCCTTTAGATAAGAACTGTGTTTATTCTGCTTATTTCTTATGAAAATTATAAGCAAAATAGTAGTGAAATGTCTGCATAATCCTTTCTGTGGCTGAAAAGTAAATCTAACTTTTCAGAGTTTTTATTGATTACAGTTCCATAATATCTCAGTGTTTCCCAGGCTAATTAGATTAGCATAGCAAGGCTCCTAATGGAATCTTTAGCTCTGCTGCCTCAGTCATCGTGTGAAACTAATTGGGGAAGGTTTGTTTGTTTATGTTTGTAGGGAAAATGGTAGCTGCTATTGTGAATGTCATTCTAATTATGGTGGAAAAGATCTGTTAGAGAGAATGCATGGAGATGTGGGCAGACTCTGAATTATTCTAGTTTTCCCTGAAAAATCATTCTAGACCAAGATCTTCCTGCACCTACTATTTAGCTTTCATAAATGTATCTCTCTTGTACTGTGATCTGAGGTATCAATAATGAAGATCGGATGTTTCCTAATACAGACTCTGAAAAACACCCCGAGATTTAGAAGTCTTGTGGAAGTTAATTTCTAGTAGAAAATCAGGTTTTGTTTGCTTATGACAACCTACATCTGTACAAGCAGTCTTGAGACAGTAAGGAAACAATGCACAATGTCCCTTTTCAATATTTAAAATAATAGTATATGTATTCTGGTCCATATACAATTGTGTGCAGATCTTCATCAGATGCAAAGAATATTGCAGAGAACAGTGAAGACATATTGGAAACCAAAGAGGTAATTTTATCATGTTGTTTAACAAGAAGCAAAAATAATGAAACTTAGTTTCACATGTGTTTGCACTCTTATAGTCCTGGTGCTTCACTGACAAGTCCACCTGAAGAAGTACTAGTTCTGAAAGGATCAGTATGAACCTACACCCATATATTGATTGGCCAATGCACATGCGCTTGTTAGCAATCTGCCTATTACCAAATGGAAGATATGAGTCTGAGTTCTTCCTGTTTTTTTCTCAATTGGTGTGCTAATTTCATTCTTTTATGCATACTTAACAAATAGTTTATTGGAAATTATAGTTTTTCAATCCCTCTTTCAAATCTGTTTAAAATTCATGAAAGAGTTTACAAATACTTCTGGAGAAAAGTGGCTGACATCAGGAAAAAGGTAAATGGGAGTGGACAAAAAACCAGGCAAATAGATCACATAATTGCATAAGACCTATTTTCATAGAAATTCAGGCCAAAAAAAACCAAAAGAACCTATTTCTACTCAAAGCTAATGCTATCTCATCGTCTAGGTCCGTGGGACCTAATGAAATCCGTCCATGGGTCGTGAGGGAGCTGGCGGATGAAGTTGCTAAGCAGCTTTCCATCATATTTGAGAAATTGTGGCAGTCTGGCGAAGATCCTGCAGACTGGAAAAAGGGGAACATAACCCCGATATTCAAAAAAGGAAAAAAATAAGACCCAGGGAACTATAGGCCAGTCAGTCTCACCTCTGTGCCTGGCAAGATTATGGAGTAGATCCTCCTGGAATCTCTGCTAGGGCACATGGAAAATAAGGAGGTGATTTGAGACAGCCAACATGGCTTCACCAAGGGCAAATCGTCCCTGACAAATTTGGTGGCCTTTTATGATACTGCCACATTCTTGGTGGACAAGGGCAGAACAACAGATGTTGTCTACCTGGACTTATACAAAGCATTCGACACTGTCCC
Organism: Calidris pugnax; assembly: GCF_001431845.1. Classification (NCBI taxonomy): domain Eukaryota; kingdom Metazoa; phylum Chordata; class Aves; order Charadriiformes; family Scolopacidae; genus Calidris; species Calidris pugnax. The sequence goes on from NW_015090810.1 coordinate 15,541,550, forward strand.
GCATGACATCCTGGTTTCAAAATTAGAAACTAATGGATTTGATGGATGGATCACTTGGTGGATAAGGAACTGGATGGATGGCCGCACCCAAAGGGTTGTGGTCAATGGCTCAATGTCCAATTGGCGGCCAGTGACTAGTGGTGTTCCTCAGGGGTCCGTACTGGAACGAGTGCAGTTCAACATCTTTGTTGGAGACATAGGATGGAGTGCACCCTCAGCAAGTTTGCCGATGACACCAAATTCGGTGGTGTGGTCGACATGCTGGAGGGAAGGGATGCCATCCAGACGGACCTGGACAGGCTTGAGAGGTGGGCTCATGCAAAACGCATGAAGTTTAACCAAGATAAGTGCAGGGTCCTGCACCCAGGACATGGCAATCCCAGGCAGAAATACAGGTTGGCCGGAGAATGGCTAGAGAGCAGTCCTGAGGAGAAGGACTTGGGAGTGCTGGTGGAAGAGAAGCTCAACATGAGTCAGCATTGTGCACTGGCAGCCCAGAAAGCCAACCACATCCTGGGCTGCATCAAGAGAAGCGTGGCCAGCAGGTCACGGGAGGTGATTCTGCCCCTCTACTCTGCGCTTGTCAGACCCCACCTGGAGGACTGTGTCCAGCTTTGGAGTCCTCAGCACAGGAAGGACATGGATCTGCTGGAACAAGTCCAGCGGAGGGCCACGAAGGTGATCAGAGGGATGGAGCACCTCTTCTATGAGGACAGGCTGAGAGAGCTGGGCTTGTCCAGCCTGGAGAAGAGAAGGCTCTAGGGAGACCTTATAGCAGCCTACCAATGTCTGAAGGGAGCCTACAGGAGAGCCAGAGAGGGACTCTTTGTCAGGAAGTGTAGTGACAGGACAAGGGGTAATGGTTTTAAACTGGAAGAGGGGAGGTTTAGATTAGGTATTTGGAAGAAATTCTTTACTGTGAACGTGGTAAGGCACTGGAACAGGTTGCCCAGGGAAGCTGTGGATGCCCCATCCCTGGAAGTGTTCAAGGCCAGGCTGGCAACCTGGTCTAGTGGGAGGTGTCCCTGCCCATGGCAGGAGTGTTGGAACTAGATGATCCTTAAGGTACCTTCCAACCCAAACCATTCTATGATTCTATGTTGCTAACGCAACCACTGAGAGGAATAAACAGGGAGCAGCCATCCCAAGGATCAAAAATGACTGAGGAGCAGTCTTTATAACTAGAAAGTCACTAGCTCAATTGTATAAGAGCCCAGAAGCAAGTATTAACTTCAGGGTTATAACTGACGGTGCGAGAGTTGTTTGTACATGTATATATATATATGCTTGTATATATGTGTCAGTTTGTGCTCATTCCGGGACACATCTGTAGCAACCATTAAAACTCAATATGGCTTCTGTTATCTGAAATGTTTGGCATAAATATATTCAGTGTTGCCACATCTCTTGATACCACTTCAGATCTGTAACAAGCATGGGCAAAAGAAAGCCCTCCACGAGGGATTTCTCCCTGTCATTATTACTAGAAGACAGGGCCTGTGGGTTTGGGGCTTTTTTGTTTCATTTTTGTATAGAAATGGGACAAATTACAAACATTTGTGCTCCCTACAAATCTTCTTGCACATCAAAATATGTGAAGCTTTTTTCTACTTTCAAATCACACCCCATATGCTAGTTAACTATTATAAGTTATTTTGAAATAATCGGAGTTTTTTAATGAACTGAGAGTATTGAGGCACTTCTTCAGTTATCTGTTTTCTAAATAATTTTAATATCATTTTAATATAATAAATTATGATTAGTAAATCCTTCAGGTAATGATCAGCTTTGAAGATTTTTCACTAGACCTGTAATGTGGAAGACTTCACTACAAATGGAATTCTCTGAGGCTTAGAAACAAAAATGTTCATCACAAAAACTGCAGAAAATAGCTCATCAAAAACCCCAGAATAATAATAAGAAAGGATTCAGCAGTCTAGAAGCAAAGATGATTCCTTTATCTCTCCTGCAATGTCAAGACCAATCAGGCAAATGATTACGTGATAATATATATCAACAAGCAAGGGGACATCAGAAGAAATGAGGTGATCAAAGAATGTAAATGTATCTTCTTACAGCTAAAGAGAATTCTGCAAGGTACCTCATACTTGTGAAGAGGCAAAACACATAAGATGTGCAGAATGCAATTACACATGTAGACATGGTGGAATATTATGAAGATATACTACTTATAAAGTCAGGTGAGACCTAGAGGTACCAAATGGCTTTAGCAGTCTTACAGAGTACCTAAATCATTACCCCTGGAAGGTGTTTATTTTCACAGAGCAAGGCGAGTTGCATAGAGGTGTCTGAGGTTGATAGAAAAACTTGCAGTAAGTGGAGAGGAAAGGATGTAATTACACATTCATCCACCGTATAATTTCAGTGTGTGTCAGCATCTTGAATGTTATATGCAGTACTGGTCCTGTCATCTCACAAAGAATATAGCATAATAGGAAAAATCTCAGACACAGCAACAAGAAAGATAAAAGGTATGGAACAGCTTCTCAACAAGCAAAGATTGAATAGACTAAGTCTTCTCAGCCAGGGAAAAAAAATTGACTGAGAGGTTGTATGATGGAGCTGTACAAATATCGTGATGGGTATAGAGTCAATAATTTTTTTTATTCCATCTTGTAAAAAGAACTGGAGGCCATAATGAAATTAGTAATTGCTATTTTTGAAATAAAGAAATAACAAATTAAAATATTCACACAATGTGTACGTTAAAGTTTCACGATTAACCACAGGATATTTGAGATGCTAAAAATTTGTTTAGGTCTAGAAAAGGACTGGGCAAGCTCATAGTAGAAAACTCAATCCTTTGGATCAGGCAAGCCAAGAGCTACAGACTGCTGGATAACGGTAATCAGGAAAATAATTTTTCTTTATATGCTTGTCCTTCCCTCATCTTCAGTCATCTGTGGGCAACTGGTGATGGTGACAGCTGGAGACAGATCTCTGCACTTTGTTCACTGGCTCCATGCAGCAACTCCTACACCCTTGATTAGTTTGCACCCTTGGCATTAGGTGCTAAGATCTCTGACTTGTCCTGCATCTATCAAACGCATTGGACTACACAAAGATGCAGTCATAAATGACTTACCTTAGAACTAGTCTTCCCACCCAAAGGTAAGCCAAAGAATGTTGGAAAACGCGTTCTGTTTACTCATTTCTGGCATGACAATAAAGTATAATGCATCTTCTTTAAAGTTCAATGAAATGCCAACAGCAATAAGATCATTTTTAAGGTATATGGAGCCAAATTTTGCTTCACTCCCTAGTCAGTATGATGCAGCAGAATGCAGTAAGGCAGAAAAAGGCTTAGGTTTTTTTCTGTTATTACTTCACACACCACTAAATACGTATTTATCAAATCTTTTGTTTCCTAACTTCATGTTTTCTCTGCCAAGGCTAAAGCATGCAGATGAAAAATATGTCATGGAAATTACAAATGGGTGTATTGGCTATGGGGAAATGATGTATGTAATGAATTAAATCTGCAGATTAGATAGAGAATACTAATGTGTTTAAGCAATATCAGATCAGGGTACTCAGATTCACCAGAATCACTGAGCCACAGCAGGCAAGTTTGTGCGGTCTCATTCTTTCTCTCTCTCTTTTTCTTCTTCCTCTGCAGCATGAACAGATTAATTGCTGGTTCAGTGCAAGGTTAATAATCACTACCAACTGCCAGATTCACTTAAGAGTTTACAGAAGAGATATTAACAACACACTGATATTGCAAAGGCTGGGACTTCTGAGAAGTCATCTCTGCCAGGAAAAGAGGGAACTGAGACTCAGAGTATTTTGCACAGACAGACCCAGATCTACCATAGCAGTTTACCTAGTTTACAAAAAAAAAAAAAAAAAAAAAAAAAAAAAAAAGGAAAAAGGAAAGGAAAAAAAAAAAAAAAAAAAAAAAAAAAAAAAAAAGAAAAAAAAATTGAAACTCTTGGGTACTACTCCAATTTTGTATTTAAATTTGAGCTCTGGTTACCTGTGTTAAAATAATAATTTGCTGACTTAGAAATTCATTAACTTAAACAGACTTAAAAAAAAAAAAAAAAAAAAAAAATTAAAAACAATGCCCCTTCCCTGTCCTAATGTAACTGGGCAGAGAACATGAGGTTACCAAGAAAGGAGATTGAAAGGGTGACATATAGATTTCATTCTTTATTCTAAAATACTTTAGTGAAGGTATTAATATTAAAATTGGATAATTTTGTGAAAAACACAAATTAGAAAAATCATAGAGATCAAGTCACAGAAAAAAATTCGGTGTTTCTTTGTGTGTATGTGTTGGAGTGTGGGGCAGTGGGATAAGGGATATTATGGACTGTTGGACTTCCAGAGAGAAAACATTCTGAAGAATAATACAGCAGTAAATCAGGTCTGAGATGCACTTTTTAATAGCTGGAACATTATTTCTTTCTCTTGCTTAGGAAATAATGTAGCAGATCCTTTAAAATAATTAATTGAGCATCTGACAGTTCCAATGATAGTGTGCTGCAGTGATTAAGACAGATCTGAGCTTCTTCCGGACACATATCAGGAAACCTGAAATGGCTCACTGAAGGGAAAAACAAGAAAAAAACCCTTGTCTTCTTACTGGTGCACTCCTGCTTACAGTAACAACTGCTGAGGTGATGAAGGTTTGAATACTAGCACGGTTGAATACTAGCACCTTGTTTAGCTGAATGGAGTTTATTTAAGAATGAAGAAGGTGATAGTGTTTACCCTGCCTTATTGTCTTGCGCACCCACTCCCTCCACTGTCCATGGTGATGTGGCTGCTGTACTGGGGCAGTGGGGCAGTTGGGTAGAAAATTGTGTTCTTTCCTGCTGTGCCATCGCTCACCATTGCCTGACTCAGGCATTAGTGTTCGTGGCCCCTGGCCTGCCCCAGCATTAATCTCTGCTCATCTGCCTTATCTTCAGGAGGTTTCCCCACTTCCAGGAGCCTACCTCCAGTCAGGAGCTTCACCCTCATGTTTCTGAAACCAATTTTGATTTTGGGGAACTCTTCTCTTGGGCACTAGGTATTCTTTCTAGGCCCCTGAAAACCCCCGTCTTCCCAGTCTAATAGTCTATGTGCAGAACTGTAACTCATTATGAGCCTTCAAATTGGTGATTCTGTCTTGAACTTTATATTACCTGGAGGATTCAGCATGGGGCATTTTCTTTTAATCTGGCTGCCATCAAAATATGCCACCAGCCTGTCCTGGTCACAGACAGGAAATAGCAAGCTCTGTCAGGGAATTCAAAAGTTCAGTTTCAGACTTTCACCCCCAGCACACATGCTTTCAGTTACTAGCCACCTGTTAGAATTCACAATTTACTCTTTTTTTTTTTTTTTTTTTTTTTTACCTATGACACCTTGATGGGAAAATCTTTAGGACTTTAACATTAGTCATATGACACAGACCAGAAAATGCACATTATGTGCAACAGTACCTCTCCATGCTTTTCCACCAGTACTGAAGATAGACCATGTGCAGAAAAGATTCACATAGCCTTCTTTTATACTTTTATATATTCAGATTATATCTAGATAACTTAAACCCCACCTAATCCCTTGCACTTAGATTTTTTTTAAGGTGAGAAAGCTTTTCCAGTCTAAGGCCAGCCAGGGTTAGGCAGACGTAAGCTCAATAAAGATGCTACTCTCACTCCAGCATAAAAGGGAATTGTGCTGCAGAAGAGTCATGTCTTTTGAATAACCTTAAAGGTACTTCTCAGTCATGCCTCAAGGGGCTTTATATGTTCTCATTTCCCCCGTGCTTAGGACTATACCTAGAGGCAGCATTTAAGCCTGAATCAGGCTTCAACTTGAAATGTAGTAAAATGTACCGTCTTGAAACATCTTTTGAGTGTCTGTTAGGTCCCAGGCCAGGGTTCTCACACTGTGTCCCTCACAGAGTGACAAATATATTTCTTTGTTCTTCTGCTCCATGACTGAGGCTTTCACTGAACAAAAGCCATTACTGAGTGACCAATGAGTCACTGTCTCAGTCAGCATCACTGAGACTTTTTGTGCTTCAATTCTTTGCAACATGAGATGCAATGATGTGGAAAATAACTACAAAGAATAAATTAAAAAAGACAAAGCTTTTCTTAAGTTACTTTTAAAGCACAATCTTGCTCGGAGAACCAGATCTTAACATTTGGCTTTTCAGTGTTACAATCTTCAGTCCCTTATTTTTCAGCAACGGAAATTTTTTTCCAAACAATTTAATACACAGTAGGGTTGGAGAGCAAGTCATGTCATGCCCAGCTTCATAACTGTCTGATGAACCCTGATTCCAGAGAAATTATTGATTTTTGGTAGCTATTAATGGTATATGAATCTGAGAAAAGAAAAGAAAACAAAACAACAGAATTTTGAAATTTATTTGACCAACCATTGTTTGATCAACAATTGTTTGTTGGTCTTGTTTGGCCTCCCCAGATAAGTATGTGATATATATATATATATCGATACATACATGTTTTATATATTTGTTATTCAATGCCTTTATTTTTGTAGTAAACCTTCAAAGGCCAGTATACACAAGCAGTTAAAGTACTTCCTAACATTTAGCTTGTCAAATAGGTTTTTTTTCCTGTTCTTAGCAGAATTTGTTCCCCTAGATACAGTAGCTTTGAAACATATGCCTAAAGAGAGTTCAGGTTTCATGAATGTAAAGTCATCAGAGTTGTTCCCGTATTTACCATACTTCATTTTCCTATGGGAAATACAGTCAGCTTTGATTCCCCTAATACAAAACAGAAGAAAAGAGCAGATCTATCTTTGACATGTCACATAGGAAAAGACTGCTTTTCTGAAAGAACGTGTCTTTTTCACTCTAACTCTCTGTCTTTCTCTCTCTTGCTACATTTCTATACCTCTTTGAGTGTAGTAGGGGGCACTCCAAAATTGTTCCAACAGATACTTTTTAAGACTGAAAGCCCCCTGTATCTATGTAAATGAGCAATACCCAGCTGCGGGGTTTGACAAATGTATACAAGCTTGCTTTCTTAATATCCACAAGGAGATAAGCAGAAAAGGAAGAGTGTTGTTTGGCAGAAAAGAGTGGATTAATTTAATGGAAAGTTAGAGAGCCTTCTGAGGAATCTAAATTCAGATTGAAATTGCCCTGGTATCACTATATGATCATGGACATAAATTACAAACTTCAGCCCAGCTACGATTTGAATCACCCTATGGAAAAGCTCATCTTTTCTTTGATCCTATAGCATACTTATTGTGGCTATGTCTCTAACTGAAACATCTCAGGTAGGTGCATACAACTTAATAATATTTTTAAAAATCAGGTCCAAAATTCCCTTGCAGCAGGCACTTTACACATTTAGATAGTTCCGGGGTCTTTGAGACATGGTACCGTTGGGGCTTTTTTTAGGAAGTCCTTTCTGAAAGTTTTTCATGTGCCACAAGATCTTCTCTTTATGTTATTTTACATTTCTTTAGAAACAAGGTTAAAGTAAGAGCCAAATCTGCAATTTCTTGCTTGCCTGTGTATTCTAAATTCCAGGCTGCGTTCATAGAAGAATAGGGACTTCTAAATGCAATCCTCAAATCCTCAAAAGCTTGCTTTTCTTCTTAATTCACTATTAGATTAGTGTAAGATCTTATACTCCTTTTCTTTTTTGGAGTGTTATGTGCTTGTATTTTTCACTGACTTAGTGAACTTAGCCACTGACTTAGCCACTCCTGGTTAACCCACCGTATGTCACAATTGAAGCAACATTTGTCAAGTTGGAAGGCTGGTCTGTCACTTTCGAGGGTAATTTCCAACTGAATTACCAGTCTTTCCATAGAATTATCAGTGTACCCCCTTGGAGACAAATGGGACTGGCAAACTGTAGGTGGTGAGAAACTACTCAGGTGGCCCTGCTGCTACTACACATCTACAGAGAGTTAAGAGCACTCGCATGCAGTTATGATTGATGCTGGTAAACATGCTCCATAGGTAGACTTTAGAAACACAGCCCCTGTTAGGCAGCACAGGGTCTCTTAAATAAGGACAAAATCAATATTTCAAGTAACTTTCTCCTGTAAATTGCAGGTTCTCATTAACCTTTTCAGTTCCAGCATGACAGAAAAAAGACTAATTTAGCAATGAAATGTCAATTCAGTCTAAAATGAATCTGTTGCTGAAACCTAATTTAAGAACTCTGGGTCTCACCTTATCAAAACATCTTCATTTAAATGCATACTCTGACTTTTGTTGCTACATCAGTATAATTTGAAAAGCAAGCTTTCAACTGCAATGTGAAAGGGTGGTAGATGGTGTGTTGTGGGAGCAAGAGGGGAAAGGAAGGGCAGGACTAGCTTTTCCATTAAATTCTGTACTTGTATGGTTTTATTACTTTAACCTAGCTCTTTGGTTAATTATTCATCAAATAATGCAATACATATTTTAATGTGTTTCAAGCAGAAATCTAGATTTCAAAATCACATTGAACCTGATACTCTGAATTATTATAAGTGTCTTCATCTGTGACTCTTGAAAATGCTGATTTATTTAGGAGTTTCTGTTCAGAATTTATGCAGAACTTAGAACATCTAATAATAACCTGGTGGTTGGTAAATGAATGCTACTGTCCCAGTGACAAAGCCAGTAGATTAAGCTTGATAAAAGAAAATAAAAAATTAAGTTCGGTAATTTCTCTGCTGCCGTCATCCACTCCTGAATGTTTTCCTACTGAGTTTGTTATTACAAAGTCTGGCAGATGTTGTTATACTGATTCCAAATTTCTTATTTATACCAGTTAAAATGTGCAATTTCAAGTCAGTTACTAGGGTCTCAACTGAGCCAGATTTCTAAGCATGTGCTTAACCTCAAACTGACTTAGAACAGCAAAATGAAACATCAATTACTGTTCTCCGGTAATTCAGCTGTGTATGTTTATATGTTAAGCGTAAGATGAGTAAAGAGATTCTGTATCTTAGCATTGGTCATGATAGCTGGTAACATATAATCTAGTGATAACACACAGCTATAGGTTGTTAGGAAAAAAGTACTTTGTTCTATGTGTAGTTTCATATTACATGAACTTAGTGCATGGTATTTCTCTTTTATGATATATCCATCATATTCAACCTCAGTTCTTTTCTTCTGCCAGGCCATTTTAATTTTATTGCTTTTGTTGGATATTGTTTGTCTTTCTTTTTTTTTATTTTTTTTTTTCTTTTCTTTTTTCTGGATAACTTTATTTCCTGAAATGCTTAATAGCGGCTATCAATTTGGGACCTTTCTAAAAAACACCACTCAAAATGCCTAGAAAATAAACAGTCTCCCATGCAATTGTAGTTTTCTAGCTAACTTTCTGTTAAATTTTTCAGTTATGATTTTCCTTAGTGCTACCTTGAAAATTAAGCTCTTTCCTAGACTACGTACTAAGTATTTGGCTTTTCATTTTGAACTACATTGCATAGTTGACTTACCAAACAATATTTTGATACTCTATTTTTCACTCAAAAAAAATTAAAACCTTTGTCACTGTTTATTACTTTCTTAGTAATGAGTGAAGCATATTAAAAAGAAAGTCCCTATGTAAAACATTCTTCAGTTTGGTGAATAACAAACTTTCCTCCTATACTTAATGCCTCAGTACAAGCATGGCAAGGAAGCTCCTAGGTTACCACTGTCATGACAGAGCATTACAGACAAGTCGGCAATATGTCCACAGCCTTTTAAAAATAAAACACTGTCTAGCTGCTAGACCTGCAATGAGTGTTCAGAATCGGCCTAAGTGCAACAAACAAGTAGCTCTAGAAAAGACACAGACTTGTTTGTCTTTTTGTTGTGTCTAGTTAGATGCTTCTGGCTCCATCTCCAACATTTAGAAAAAAGAAAAAAAAGAAAGAAGATCCTGAGTGCTTATGGGAAAAGTCTTCAGGTTTTTGGGACATAGAGGGAATAAGAAGTTCAACAATGTGGAACTGAGAAGTTGGAAGCTCAGATCCAAACATGAATCCATTATGTCAAGTTAGTTGATTAAGTCCTATTAGTAAGATTATACAGATGTATTTGCAAACGTGTTCTCAACTCATCTTCTGAAAAGCTTTCAGATCTGTGTTTGCTCAGGACCTAGCTATGTTTCATAAGCATGCTGCCCACTACCTTAAAAAGAAAAAGCTGTCCAAGAAACAAAATTTTTAGGACTATAAATGTGCATGAAACAATAAAGAGCAACATGAATTAATTATCTTTGACAATTCAACCTTGTATATTTATATGTTAAGTGTAAGAAGAGTAAAGGAGGTTCTGTATCTTTGTTCATTCCTTTATAATTATTATACATTGCCATATTTTAAGTTTACTTCCTCTGTATAAATTATGCTTAAAAATAGAGATGAGTATGGATAACATAGAAATACCAAATATTTTTACAAAAGCTTCTATCAACAAAAAATCATACTTTATGCATTAAGAAACTGTCTTCACTATCATGCTACTAACAAATTGTTGCAAGCATAATAGAAAAAAATGTGTTTTGAAAGGCAGAATTTTGGCATTACATAAGCTGATTACATTGTGTAAGCTAATTAGCTATATTACATAAGCTAATTAGATGGGGCAAACTAATTTAGTGACTTAAGAACCTTCTTTTTAGTCAATTTTAGTGAATCTGAGCCTTTTTTGGAATGTAAGGATGTCTTTTAAAAATGCATTTATTTGGGAATAAAAATAGGAAACAACATTCTGCTTGTGTCACCTGGTGCCTTAGGAGATGATACCTTGATCTTTTCCCTTGTTCATTTCTAATAGGAAACTGGTGGATTTCTGCCAGAGGACTGCTGCAAAAAATTTACGGCTGATCCTGAGCTTCTGCAAACTTTGAGTAAGTGCTTCCCAATCCATAAGCTCTGTAAGCATAGGTATTTTCAGCTGACTGACACTGTCTAGATTAACCCACTTCCATACTAGCAATGCATGTTTTATTCACTGGTTTCACCCATTTCCTCTTTATCCTTTTAAATTAGTTATGCTTTCTAATAAAACAAAGTAAGGACTTACTAAAGAGCTATTAAATGGCAAAATGATGGATAGGATAGGATAGGATAGGATAGGATAGGATAGGATAGGATAGGGGGAGTTTAGAATAAGATTATAAAAGGAACAAACCATGTAATGTATGTTGAACTTACATATTGAACATTTAACAAAAAAACATTGCTTTTAAAAGCTGCAGGAAATCTTATGCCTTAAATATGATAGACATATTAGTATATGGAGCCAGGGAATCAAATTTCATGGAAAAAACCTTTTCTCAGAGAACTCCTTCAAGTTCTCATCATCTTCTTTTGCTTCTCCTTTCAGATATAATAGATTTGGTTTCCATCATTCAGTCAGGGCAAATGCATTATTTGAAGATCATCTGAAGTCAATGCTTTTCTTATTTAAAGCTTTTACCTCTGTTTCATCCCCCACACTCCCTTCACAGCTCCATGTCTAGTACGTGATAGTACCAATCAATCATTCAAAATGCCAAAAGTGACTGCTTGAATTTTTTATGTTTTATATTTCATTTAAGGTAATAAAATATTTTTACTTATGTTATTAAATCTTTTAACACTGTTGCATTCAGAAGCCTTGTAGAATATACATATTCTTCCAAAGCCAGCAAGCCTGGAACTATTCTTTGGTCCTAAGACCAAGTGGCATAGACTGACATCATCCACAACGCACAACACATGGTACTGAGTCTGCACTGAAACCTATATAATGTCCTTCTGTCTGTAAAACAGCATTATCTTGAATGTGTCCCATCCGAAATGCATGAACTAAGACAGTGGCTTAGTGTGTTGGAGCTCTTCAGAATATTTTCACAGTGGTGAACAGAAAGGGTGGACTATGGATGCTAAAGTGTAACATCAGAGTATCACTGAGTTTACTGGATAATGTTGGAAGAACTTGCAGGGAGTGATCTCATATAGTCTTTTCAAAATCACTTATTTGTAGTGAACAGCCTGCCCAGGGAGGTTGTGGAGTCACAATCCCTGGAGGTATTTAAGAAACCTGTAGATGTGGCACTTCAGGGCATGCTCTAGTGCCTGAGATTGTTGGGTGTGGTGATTGTTGTGGTGATGGGGTGTTGGTTTTTTTGTTTTGATATTATGTGTTGGTTGTTTCAGTTTTTTTTGGTTGCACTTGATGATCTCAAAGGTCCCCTCCAACCATGAAGATTCTGTGATTCTGTGATTGCTGTTGCATGCTATCTCCTGAACAGTCTCTAGAGGTTGTCTCATACAGCACTAGTTAGGAATGGCCAAGATTTCCAGCAGGCCTCCCCACAATAAGCAGGAAGTGAACCCTGTGGTAGAAAGATTGTCACCTACAAGATTAAAAATATTGCCCATGCATATCTCCAGTGAAAACAGTAGTCTTTTGGGAACTCTGCATCTTGAGAAATAACGACAGTACTTGGAATATGTCTTAGTTATTTGCTGTGTTGTATCACTTAGAGGTTCCCAGATAGAGCTGTCTGGTCAAACAGGTGTCAAATCTCACTGGTTGTGCACGGGAAAGCAGAAACAAATGTAACAGATGAAGGCTATGTACTATCTTAAAGAAATGTGAACATTAAACCCCAATATTTTCATACTAACACAGTAGAAAAGAGGAAATATTGTTGTGAAAATTTATACCAATTGTTCAAAAAGTTGTGACTTTTTTTTTTAAAGCACGCTGAGTTTGTTGGCAAACTTCAATTCATGTTTTTGAGTTTTAGAAATTGTCTACAAAAACACAGTCAAAGAGAAGCCAAAATTCTTATTCCACATTTTTTTTCCAAAATCTGGCATTTGTAATAAGACATTTAATATCAAAGATTTTAAATAAAATTTCAGCATTCTCTAATACATGCAAAATCCCTGTGAAGATTGATTTCCAGAACTTCCAGAATTCCTGAGATCCAGGACACTCGGAGTAATGTTTAATAAAAGTGACAAAATTTCAGGGTTTATCTAAAAAAACACATAATCACACTGTTGTATTCCACTGGCATTCTGGGCATGGAACACTATTTTGTTTCATTTGTTTCCTGAAATGAAATCCTTGTACACAGGAGATTCAAGCCCAACTGATTCAGAGAATGCAGGTCATAGTCCTGGGGCAGTTAGTAATAGAAGTTCATACACAGGTCTAGAAGTATTTAACAGAAATGTGTTGGAAAAGCTCAGAAGACATGTAGAGTTCCATAGACCTACTCCATTCCTTATCTATGACTAGTCTATTCTACTTTCTACTAAAACATATTTTTTCTTTTTATTTTTTTCTTCCGAGTACCTTATGTGTCTTATTCTTTGGTGTCTCCTTGAAAGAACCCTGGGACTAATCACCACTCTCAGAGCACCAGTCCAAACCTGCACAAAGAATTTAAAGCAAAGGTATCTAAAGAAGTATGAGAGAGCTTGGCTGGAGGTGGGATAAAACTCCGAAAACAAGTTAACGGAAGTCCAGTTTACTACATTCGTTTTAAGCGTGCCTCCTGCAGTATCTAGAATCAAGTTTTTTGAGACTGTATAACAAGGTTAGCAAGGCCAATATTTAAAGGAATGGAGCCCAAATAGTAAAACTCTCTATTTTCTCTTGGATATTTAAGTGCAGTTCATTTGTTGACATAACTCCAAATAAAGAGTGACAAAGAAACATTGGTGGCTATAGCTTCTGTTTTAATGTGCATTGGAGTCTTTGCACTGTGCATTCATTATACCGTTATCAAGGTCACCTTTTCTCTTTTACTTATGGCTTTGATTTGTAATTACTCAGATCACAGTGTCCATCAAGTAAAAAACACAGGAACTTAACACAAGAGTACAGCTGAATAGATGAAGTCTGGTACTTTTTAGCTTATTTTTTTGCCATTAAACATGCAGCCTGCAAGAAATAAAATTTTTAGTCAAAATCATATCTAGGAGTGTGATGATTACATTTGTATTCTAAAAATTAAGACTTTTTAGGACAAATTCCCTTTCCGGTCTCTGATTTTAAATCCTGATGAAAAACTAAGTTAAATTAATTACATGTATCTGAAGTAAGGGCAGACAGTTCAAGTACTCAATGAAAATGGCATAGGGTTGTAATTTTTATTTTTTTTTTTAACTCATGTAGGAGTCTGCATAGCTCTCTAGACTCCACTGAAATTGTCTCCACTTATGAATACGTAGAAATTTTTATTTTATTTTTTCCTCCCACACACATGCATATGTAACTAGAATTACTGGTAATGGAACATACATGCACATAACAAGAAAGAAGACCAGTAAAATGAGATTTTTAGTCTGCAGGTACACTGAAAATTCAGTCATGTCCTTAAGTTGTTTTTTAAATATTTTAAGGGGTTGTGCACTTAATTCATGTAATGAACAATCTACTAAAGCTAACATTATTATTCCTACTCACTTGTACATAAAGAGAACATTAAACATAAGTTCCACTGAAAGAGTGTCTGTTTTAATCATTCTGAAGAACTATTGATCATTATTTGAAAAGTATTAAAGGCCAAACATAGTATATTTTTTTTAACAGCTAAACACTATGTACACGTTGGATTTATCAATCACCAGAAATATATGAAAAATGAGATAGAAAAATAAACTAGTCAAAATGATACTTAAAACAGAACAAGAAAACTAATTTTATATATGTTACATATTTTTAACCTTTCCCTTTCTCTTGGAAGGCAAGAAGAGGGGAAGGGGAGAGAAGGGGAGGGAGGGGAAGAACAAGGAAGGAGAAAAGGGTAAAGGAGGGAGGGGATAAAAACAGAATTCTATTCTACAATTTTTTTCCAACCTGTAAACCTACGTAACTGTTTGACTGAGCCACTATGTAGTGCAACTGTACATTTTACTGGTGAGGAGCTTGGAGTTTCAGTTATGTTTGGGGGGGGTTGGTGTGGTTTGGTATTTTTTTAATAATATATCTGATTTTTTTAAAAATAGATATATCCAAATGTCCATGGTAATAGTAAAATCAGGATTTTCTTGGGCCTTAAAGACTGGATAATGCAAAATAATGCAGTGAGACATGTATTTAATATTATGTTGGGTCACATGAATAACTGGCACCGTAAAGTTCTGTATAACTTCAAGTTTTGTTAAAAAACATCTTATGGTTGTTGCTTTTATTTGTGGTTATCAGAATAATATTCAAACTTTTAGCAACTGTTTTAAAAAAACCCAAACCAAACTTGTGACATAGGAAAAGGAGATAGAGACCTCATAGTAACCAGAAAAATTCAAAGACCGTCACAGCTGAATGAAGTGGATATTTGCCTTTCTCCCATACCATGAAAAGAACTGCAAGTCATACCAAACAGTAATAATAGCAGGGAAAGGCTAGATCCCACTTATATTTTGTCTTTTCATTCATAATATACCCGTCCATTGGAAATTTTACTATATGTTTTAGTGACACAATTCAATACAACAATTTTATTTTCAACAGACCTTAGGTTGCGCTTTTGTATTTACTTGGAATTTAGTCAGGAAAATGGGGAAAACATGTTTAATTCTCTGAAAATACAAAATAAGCTTTAATCAGTTTAAAGCAATCAGATTTTGTATTGCATTACATTTAAAATATGAGGAAAAATGTCAGAACTTCATGATATCATTGCATTTTGATATTTCAAAATATTTCTAATCAATTTCCATAATTTCAGACATTTACAAGGAAGATCAAGTAGTGTACTAATATCAGTACATTTTTTTAAATCAAAGCACAAAAGAACAATGGAAAATAGATAAGCTGTCAAAAAAACCCCTCCAAACCAAAATCAACACCTCCCTCCCCCAAAAAAGTTATAATCCAGAAAAGGAGAAAAAATTCTTCAAAGACATTGAAGTTCAATCCAGGATCAAGAGATCCATCAGTATTTCTAGCAACTGAACTAATGATTAGAAAATTTATTAAAAGGAACTTGAATAGATAACCAATAAATTTAGCTTTAGGGTCAGCTAGGCTAAACAGAAGCTCATCCACAGCAAATGCACAATATGTAACAGATGATAGATGTACAGGTCAGAAATAGAAAAATCCCATTGGAGAGTCTTTATGCAATCTCCCACGTTTCTAGATTGTAATCCGTTACCCACATATTTCATTCTTCACCTTTCTCATTTCCCTACACATCCTTTCTGGGTTTCCATCATTAGTGTCTCTCTTAAAGAGATTATTAATTGTCAGATTTCCCTCTTTTGTTAAACTTATATTTGGCCTTGAAAGTGCAGCCTGTACCCACTGTTAGTAGTTCATACATATGCATTTGTTCATGACTAGGATCATTTAATAAAATGTAGGTAGTTTTCTTCTTATATTTATTGCAATTAACTGTTCTAATAAGTAGTGTGTTAGTAATGATTTTTCTTCTGATTCATACCTAGGATATCTGTGAGGGGTTTTGTTGTTCATTTTTATTCTGTTTCCGGTGTTTTCTCTTTCAAGAGTTCCAAATGGATATTATTAAGGAAGAGTTTACTTGTCTGGTATCCTCAAAATTTTCTACTGCTTTTGGAGAAGCAGATGGAGATTTGGTAATTCTACAGAGATACAAATTGTAATTAAGTTGAACTGAGGTATAAATATCACTGTTTAAAATCATATGTTTGAGCTGTCCTCTCTTCCTAAGCGTTGCAACAGCCAGGGCTTTCAAACATCAATGTGTTGTTGATCATTTAGTCGTCTTAATTCTAATCAATGAAGTCATACAGCAATGGCCTCTCAGAAATGCTTTTCCAATGTTTATTTCATATTCAGACTATTAATCAGCTGTTCATACAATTTTCAGTTTTCCTCTGTAGCACTGACATTGTAAAAACTGATCTTATAGTCAGCTAGTATTAATAATAATTGTCACATTATAATTTTTACTCAGTATAAAACATTTCAGGATTTTGATAAATCTGCTTATTATGTTTCTTCATGGATAATTTTAATGCACTATGTCTTGGCTTTCCTATATAATTTCTTAGTTATCTTCTGATTAATTTAACATAGTTCCAAGATTCTTATTTTAATTTAAATAAATTTATTTTTATATTTATTCACTTATTATTTTAAAAAATGTCCTGGGAAATTCTTGGTCAATGTGCAATACTCATTTTAAAAGCAAATATTTTAAAAGATCTTTATTTCATTTTGCCACCAATTGTAGTCACAAGCAAAGACTTGAGAAGGAAACAGCATTAAGCAGTGCTCTTAGAGATACAATAATTTCTGAATTTGTAACACTGATGGTTGGGAAAGTGAGTTTGCATCTGAGGTGTCTTACCCATGGTGCCCTGCTACAAAGCTTTCTGTCTTCCAAAAGTTATTCCACAAAAAAAGAATTCATACATCTTATCTATGATGCTACCAGGCATGGAGAATAACAACAGCCATAGTTTAAATCACATAAGGATTAAGGCAACAGTTGCACCTCACATTTCACCCTTTAGTTTCACTGAAACAAGCACGTGTGTCACTTATTCTCATTTTACTAATCATGCTCCTATGGCATTTCCTTGTGTCTTTTCAGTTCAGTATTTGGGGCTCTCAGATTTTCCCAAATATAAAAGGATCCTTTTCCATTACTTTGCTGCCTGAAATGACACTGCACTGGAAATTACTTTAAGGAGTTTCAGACCAGCCTTTTCCTTTTATAAACAATTGTTCCAAAAAGGAGGGAAAGATTTTGAAATTAAGAAAACCTGTAAGTGAATGAAAACAAGATGCTTATTTTTTATTACTTTTATCTTTTAGATACAGTAAAGTGAAAGCTACTAAATAAAAGAGACCCGAACTGTAAACGATTGTGTACATCACTTGAACCCTGCAGGTTCTCTGCATAAACTAGAGAATCCCTGTTCCTCACTGCCATAAAAGTAGGACCTATCACTTTTTCTTGGCTATTTGTATAGCCTCTCCCAAACGTGCTCAGTAGCTCTACAGACAATCCATCACACCTGTTCTCCTTAAAATAATATAACATATTCTTGAAAAATATAATACTGTATTTTAGGACTTGAAAGCTGTAGTAAAATAATATTAAATTAAAACTGAGAAGAATTTAACTGAGTCTTGCAAGTAACTCTTTAAGCTTGGTGAGGGTTGCTAGGGAAAGCAGTAATGTGACATGAAAAACAGCAAAACAAAACACTAATAAATGCACAATGAAATACAAAGCTGTGTTGGCAGGGAAATAGACAAAGGATTCATTTTTCAAAAAGCATAAGGAATGAGCAGGCTCGTTCCCATTTTCAGATACAACATCAGAATCATGGGGCTTAATATCCTGTCAAATTATCGAGGTTACAACAATCAAATCAAGTCAGCATTTGTGAAGATAAGCTAAAATGACAAATTAGGCTTTTCTTTCTTTAGACCTCTATGATAGCATTAATCATATAACTGTGGCTTACTCATGATTCTTTCTTTGATGTTCACAATGCATATCTGTTGGGAGAGTTGAAAGCAATAAAGATAATTTTGATTTATTTTTGGAAGGTACACTATTTTTATGTAAAAAAAAAAAAAAAAAAAAAAAAAGTAGTGATAGAATATGACTAATACTTAAAAATACATTCCTTGTTTTCTTCCTAGGCAGAGGATTAGTTTAGAAGTATCATTTGGGAACTCCTTAAGACTAGAGAGAAGTATTTCAGCAACATCATAAAAAGAGAGAACAACAATGTTACTAGAAAATGCCATACCATGAAGGAGACAGGGGTG
>NW_015090810.1:15560283-15622766 GCF_001431845.1 Calidris pugnax
TGTATCATTCATTTCTTTAGCAATAAAAACACTGAAATATGAAACCAAAGTTCACAACATGCTGCGTGTTCTTCAACGAAAATTGGCTACAATGATTCAGTGATTGAGTCTCACTGATTCTGTAAAATGGCATAAGGGCATTGTTTAGTAAATCCAAACTGAAAATTCAGAACACATTTATTTTTCCCAAGTCATAGAATACAAACTGGGATATTCAGGAGAAGTGATTTGCTTAATATCTATGATACAAAAGGGGATCTTAAGTCAACCTCATCATTCTGCTTCAGTGTCCCAAGCTGATTACAGAAAGGAAATGTATGCAGTTACAATCCAATGAATGATCCTCATTCTCCCTCTCTGTGGAAAATATTGTGAATTATTCATAAAAAAAAAAAAGCCTAATCAGAAGCGGAAAAGAAAGAAGTCACTTATGTTTTTTCAAAGGAGGAAATGTAATGCTAGGTTTGATTTTTTCAGTATTTATGTAGCCAAGCCCATAGTTGTGATTACGTGTGTATATTCTCAGAGACTCGGTTTAAAATGTAATGTACACTGTGATCCAACATAATTTAGTATATCTCAAAAGAATGCATGATTTACTGGCCCTAATGAGTGCAGTACTTCAAGCCTTCTTCCATCTGGACTTTTGTTATTCTGCAGTACATCTGAGAACAATTTGGGATTTCACTCTGCTACCACATGATATTTCATATAATTTCTAAAGAGATTTTTCATTTTGAGGAACCCTTGATTAATGTCTTTGTTTGCCCAGTTCCTTCTGCTGGCTCTTAATTGTTTCCTGTATTAACATTTTTAATGAATTTAGAGCCAAAGTCAATTAAAAAATAAATCTATAATTCCACAGTAAAAGTTGTCAGACTTAGGGATTTTCTAATCCCTTTAGCTGGTCAATTCCCAGGACTCCTGGTTGACAGCAGCTTTTTGGTCCAATTTCCTGTGAGAAAATCCAAATTTCCCTCATTACGCCTAGCTAGGACCCTGTGTAAAGTGATAAAAAAATATTGCACTGCTTATAGAACATTTCACACACTCAAAGCTTTAGGGAAATATAACTAATTAAATGAGTTGGACCTTCTTGTTGCTAATGCTGTGCACAGAGCATACTCATTTCTGTCATGATTGATCTTCCAGTACTAATACCAAATTGTCATTTACTGCATTTTGATGGAGCATTTATCAATATTGAAAAAGTTGTGAAAACCTTGAAGGTGCCAAATTAAGAGAAAATTTAAGAAATCAAATGTAAATCTCAAGGACTCTCACCTACGAGTGCTACATTAGTCTCGTCACATTCATGATTACAAAGGATACAACTGTCTTGTATGGACCTCTTAAATATTATGGTAGTAAAGGTAGCAGTAAATAACATCCCAAGCATTTAACTTAAAATCCTGAATGTAATTTTTCTTTTTTTTTCTTTTTTTTTTTTTTCCCCCACCAAACATTCACTTTGGAATTATCCTTAGCCAAAAAACCAATACGTTTTACAGATTTGTTGGTAATTTACAGCACCTCTGAGTGGCTGAAATTAAATTATTTACCTTTGTGTAGAAATTATTATTTCTGTCACATAACAATGTTTTTTTATGATAGGTTTTCCTTTGCCTTTAATTTTTCTGTCCCAGAGGTCTGGGACTATTATGTCCTAAGAGTCCATTTCTTCTACTGCACTTCTTGGGATGCTGTGACTGTACCTTCTCCACAGTGGTTTTGGGCTTGGCAGGCATCACTGAGCCACAAAGATACTTGGTTGGTTTGCTGGTAGGGAAAATAAACCAGCTGAGTAGCCACATTTAGCACAGCATCATGGGGAAAGGGGAAAAAAAGAAATTTTGTCTATCATCTGCCTAGGGAGATTTCAGAAAGCATAAAGCTCAGCATGAAGTCCAGGCAGGTCTGCAACACATCTTAGTTTCAAAACAGACACAGAAATGAGCAGTAAGAGAGACCATTGAACACCAGAAAGAGACAACAGAAATTATAGTTAACCATAAAGTTACTGTAGAATGTAGAAAAGACATACGTATTATTTCCTAGTAGACAATAATAATATCAGAGCATCTCTCTGATAATAAACCCTGTGTTTACTCTTCAGACCTAAGAGTCCAAATGTAACTGGCTGCAGAAAATAGTTGTAAGCAGGTATTAAGGATTTGCTAGAGTAATGCCTATCTGTTAGTCTTGTACCTATTGTACCTAAGCATAATTAAGCCCATCACAAGTGAAAGAAAGACTAAAGGATTGACACACTGAAAAAGTAGGTTGTCCTATTTGGGGCTAAAATATATAATTCAATTTTAGGGTAGAGAACATGTGTCTGATAGTTCAGAGTTCTGTCCAAACGTATAACCCAAGAATCAAGTCAGCATTGTGTAATTACAGGGGATGTAAATACTTACTTTAAAAAATGATAAAATATTTCAGTGATAGTATTTTGAGACACCTTAAGGAGGATTTTTTTTGTTTCGGCTTCAAATATGAAAAATTATAATTCCAAGAGTCCTTCCAAACCCAAGG
Organism: Calidris pugnax; assembly: GCF_001431845.1. Taxonomy (NCBI): domain Eukaryota; kingdom Metazoa; phylum Chordata; class Aves; order Charadriiformes; family Scolopacidae; genus Calidris; species Calidris pugnax. Next base: position 15,562,822 of record NW_015090810.1, read on the forward strand.
GGTTTATTTGTAAGGACTTGGTGACACACCGTTGTCACCATGTGTGATACCATTGCCATTAATCATTTGGATCAATATATATAAAACGTTGGCAAAAGAAACAGAGTCAAAAAACATAAAAGCTACTGTACTTCATATGCTTTCTCATTAGGAAAGGAAAAGAAGAAGACTAATAATACACAGAAGTATATAAAAGGATGTTAAAATAGCAAAGTGAAGCACATGAAATGATTGCAACTTATTTCATATGCTTTTGTTGCTGTGCCTAATAAGACATAGATCATTACATTAGATCACTGTATTTTAAAATTACCAAGAAATGCTCAGTGTGGAAAATGAGAACCTTACTAACAGAGCTGACAAAAATGTAAGTGACTATAAAAATGTTATTGAAGAAAGCTTTGGAGAGCATAACCATAAACATAACTTTACCAGCTAGTTCAGATCCACCTGTACATAGAAGGATTGGACAACTCATAAACATAGCACATATTTTCTTTCACACAGGATAGGTGTGTTCTGGTTCTCTTGCTGGTATGGTCATATTATTCTCAGATACTGAACTACACTTAAACATAGAAAAACTACAGTGAGCTCGAATGAAATCACATAGCAGTTTCAGCAGGCATTGAAATGTAAGTAAAAAATATCTATAGAAATAAAACTGTACTTAACAAAGCCAATGGAGAACTTGTGTAACAAATATTTATGGGTTTATTTGCAGAATTGATGTCTACTGAATTGGTGTCATACTGAAATGGTATTTTTACATCATTCACAATTAAGGTCAGACATGCCAGTTAAAAAACCTAAGTATCTATTTCATGTCAACAGTTACACAGAATCAAAAATGATATGGGGTTGGAAGGGACCTCTGGAGATCACCTAGTCCAACCCCTCTGCTAAAGCAGGTCCACCTAGAGCAGGTTTCACAGGAACTTGTCCAGGCAGGTTTTGAATGTCTCCAGAGACAGGGACTCCAACACCTCTCTGGGCTGTCGGTTCCAGTGCAGTGCCACCCTCAGAGTGAAGAAGTTCCTCCTCATGTTTAGATGGAACTTCTTATGTTTAAGTTTGTGCCCATTTCCTCTTATCCTGTCACTGGGCACACTGAAAAAAAGACTGGCCTCATCCTATTGACACCCACCCTTTAAGGATTTATAAGCATTGATGAGATGCCCCCTCAGCCTTCTCTTCTCCAGACTAAAAAGACGCAAGTCTCTCAGCCTTTCTTCATAAAAGAGGTGCTCCAGGTCCCTAATCATCTTTGTGGTCCTCTGCTGTACCCTCTCCAGCAGTTCCCTGTTCTTCTTGAACTGGGGAGCCCAGAACTGGACACAGTACTCCAGATGGGTCCTCACCAGGGCAGAGCAGAGGGAGAGGATAACCTGGTCACACTCTTCCTGATGTACCCCAGGATGCCATTGGCCTTCTTGGCCACAAGAGCACATTACTGGTTCATGGTCATCCTATTGTCCACCAGGACTCACAGGTCTTTTTCCTCAGAGCTGCTCTCCAGCAGGTCAGCCCCCAACCTGTACTGGCGCATGGAGTTATTTCTCCTAAGGTGGAGCACCCTACACTTGCCTTTGTTGACATTCATCAGGTTCTTCTCTGCCAAACTCTCCAGCCTGTTAGCAGACCTTATTAACAATTAGATCATTTTAACAAGACCCTTCATATTGTTTGAACATTTGGCAAAAAAAACCCAGTATTATTAGAGATGACTACCCAATTTCTTCATTCATATTCAAATTGCTGAACAAATACTGAATTGTAACACAAGCAGCATTTACCATTTTTTGGTTATTTATATGATTCATATGATCCTCATCTTCAAGCAAGACATCAATCTAGAAATATGACCTTTCTTATAAAGAGGTGAGAGATACCATTCATCCTTGCTTAAAGACTTCCATAGAAAGGAAATATTAGAAGGAGTTTAGCTCAGCTAAAAAGAAACAGAATTATCTGTTCTGTGTTAAATCTCTAAATGGGTCTTTGAGATCTTTGAGGTCTTTGAGACCCATTTGTGTTTGAGTCAGCAGCACAGATCACCTTATCATTATTCGGACACAATAAATGGACTTTCAAAGGTGAGACCTCTCACTGTGTAATTCAGCAGCTACCAACCTCATGGAAGTGGTCATCCGGCTTTTAGCGGTATATCTGCACACTTGCCACCAGCTCTGTTAGACCTCTTAGACCAATTAGACATTGGATATAAGTCTGTTCTGTTATATTTCACCTCTTTCTGATCTCCATGTATCATACTTCCTAATATAAATAGCAAATTCAGACACACTGGGTTTAATACAGTCACTGACTATATAGGAAATTCTTACTTTAACATATGAAGAAATTAACCTTGTATTATAAGGCATTAGTCATCACACATTTGGATTTTGTAGGATGTAAGTCATAAAGGCCAAACTGTCCTACCTACTTTGCACAGAGAGAGTGAGCTTTGACTGCTCTTTACAAGCAGCCTTTTGAAATGTGCCTAATCCTGGCCTCAGCCACGTCCCCTATCAGAAGCCTTCAGCATTTCCCTCCCTCCGACTCAGAGAACGGTTGCAGCCAACAGTGAGACCAAGACATCTGGGACACTTGATGTGGTTGCCAGTCAGGCAGCTGAAGTACTCAGCCAATGTTCCACTCCTTTCCCTTTTCTATTTCTTTTCCCCAGTTCTACTGCAAAATAAGCAAGAACAAATAGTAGGAAAAAGAAAAACAAACAAGCAAACAAACAAAAAGCACTCATCCCAAAAAAACTGAGACAGTATCTCCTTTTTTTAAGCAGATTCAAAGCTATTAAGATGTACAAAATTATACAAAAAGTTAACTTTGTGTTAATTTAGCTGTCTCTGTTACAGATATTTCCTCCTCCCTAGTTTCCTCTCAGCAGAAATGACATCATACAAAAATATTCCAAGGCAGCAGGCTAATTTAGACATTCTTGGATATACTGATAGGTGAAATTAAGGTGACAATATAAAGAGTAACATGCTTTAGTTACAGTGGCAATATCTGGTATGCAGTTGTATTATTTTCCTAGAAGGAATATGTCTGCCATTTAAGGATATTGTGTTGGATTTTGCAATAGCAGTCTGTGTGTTGGATTTTAAAGTGAAAGGACTTAGAGAAAGGAACTGGTTCCTGCCCCTGTTCAGTTAACCTTTCTTAAATATGCAGCAGAACTTAAGGAAATTTATCCTTAAGGAAAAATATCCTTCAGAGTCATATATACTTAGTTAAAAAATATATCCATAAAGGATTCTGTTGAATGATTCACAGCTGTGGGAAGAAAATATATTTCCACATGTTAAAAAGAAATTGTATATTATCATGATTCATTCTTGTTAAATCGTCTCTCATATACAAAGAATACTAGATGATTTGCAAATGCTGATAAAGAACAACACAGCATCAATTCTAGTTCCTTTGTCAATGTTGCAGAAATTGGTAAAATTTGAAGAACAAAGTAAACATTACAGACATTCTCATTCATGATATATATAATGTAATGTAATCTCCACTAGGAATTTACCTGCTGTGTCAGAGATGTTCCTGTTCACCCTGGGGTTACATTAGTGTTTGATTTATTTATATTTTCCTGTGTCATTTAAATGTAGTGATTGAATCAGCTATTGAGACATTTCATGAAAAGCAAATAACTTTTTGACTTTTTTAAAAGAAGTGAGCAATAAGGAAAATTGCCAGGGAGAAACAGCTCCCAGTAGAGGAGCTGTGCTGGTCATGGGTTACTCCCAGGATAAAACCAATTCCAGCTTCAAAGACCTTAACAGCAAAGAGCTGTCCCATCAAACAATGCCAATTATTACATAATCTGAAAGCAAACAACCTCTGGCGTGTGAGATGGTTTCACTTATACAGTTGTATGAATATTTGGACTAGCAGCAACATATTTTGCAGGCAGTGATATTAAAGTTAGGAGTGAATAGCATCATGTCAGTGGCAACAGTGAAGACGTAGTTCAGAATCATTAATACAGTTTTTGAACATCAGCTACATCCTCGTGACAAATACTGAGGTGGGTTGGCCAGGTCATATAGTGATATTCAAAACACAGTAACATCTCAGGAAAAAAGTTTAATACCAAGGTAAATGCTGAATGGTAGCTTTAGTAACATGACCTAAAAGCTTCGGCCAGCCCACAACTGCCTCCAGTTCATTCTGTCCATGCTTCCCAAAATCTACTCCAGTTAAAGATTTAGTGTCTATGTTTTTCTGTCCCAGGAACCACAGATATCAATAACAAATCTGTGTATTTATTTCAAAGGGAAAGGACGCTTAGAAAGGAACTGGTTCCTGCCTCTGCTTAGTTAACCTTTCTTAATTTTGAAGCAGAACATGCCATTCATGAGACTCAGCACAGGTTCTGCTATATAAGACATTTTTTGTCTACTCAGCTATAGTAAATACTCCTATACTCCCTATAGGACAGGAGAAGCCATTACTGATAGATGTAAATGCTTCTCTCTTCTCTACATCCCCATCAATCTACTCCCCAAATAAAAGGTGTAAAGCTTGAGAATACTCTGCTGGTGTTTCACAGCATAATTCCTGTGACTATTTCTAACAAATTAGGCTACATGCTGCAGTGAAAAGGGGGATTGTAAATGATGACAAAAGGAAAAGCAACATATTTTTCCAAGAAGCACAAGCTCTTCATGCTCCAAACCATGGGCCGTCTCTGACCAGAGACTATTGTACAATTGCAGTCAGTACAGCACAATGACAGAGCAAACATCCTTTTAAGTACTTTTTGATTGCTAGTTCAATCACAGCACCATGACTATGTGTTTTCTGGGCCAGAACAAGAGTGAGTCCTGATGGCTTGCTGCATTAACAGAGCTTACTCGTGACTATCAAAAAAACCCCCCAAAAACCAGCCCCAAGAAGATAACCCAACCTCTTTGTTTCATTGCCGTGGAAAATGTAGTTAACCACTTCGCGTCAATGTAGATGGCTATGAACCACGATTTTAGGTGAGATAGATAGTGCAATTAATTTTGTCAAGATCAGAAGTTAAGTGTTGTACTCCTTCATCTATGAAGGAGCACTAGTTCATTGATTTCCATCCCTTTCACACAAGTTCTATAGTGTTTATTTAGCTCAGAAATAGTCATAGGACTTGTGTCCCTGGCCTGACACATGCACCACAGACTACCATATAGTAATTTTTGATCTTTGTAAGAACACAGCAATTTCTAATTCCTCCAAAAGAGAAGATCAAAATATGTGATTAAACTGGATTGTATTAAGAAAATGGAAAAGACCAAGGAAATCATATTGTAATAATTAGAAATTCATTAGCTAGAACCATATTAGCTTGGTGTGAAAATGTCCAAATGGCCTCAGGAATCAATCAGGGTCTTAATGACGTAACATAATGGGATATGGGCAGACTGATTGATTGCTTCAGATTTGGAAGCTCACATTGAAGTAGCTGAAGATTAATTTCCAGGAGTACTGGATATCAGCAGAAGCCATGGGTTTTTAGCTTTCTTAAAATTATGACTAATGTGTTTGAGCAAGCCAAAGCCTGAACAAGACAAAATTGAGTCAGCCCAACTAGCTCTGAAACAAATAAGTAACTTCAAAAACTATAAAAGTCTGAAGGTTTTACTATAGTAATATAGTCTGATTACTGAACCATATAGACCATATGAATTCTTTGAATTACTTTATCCTTGAAAATACTGTCTTGATTTTAGAAAATTTATACACTCGGGGCCTACTTGTATCCATTCGTGTGGTTCTCTGAACATTTACCAGCCACGGCTACAATTTGATATCCACAGCTGAATATAGAGTCAGAGTATGGGGTTCCTTGGCCAAATGAAAGTTTTTCACCTAAAGTAATAGTCTACAAGTTCTACAGCCAGTAGACAGAAGTAGATTGATATTTATCTCGTGCTTGCATATATATATAAAATAGATCATCTAAATAATACCTTAAAATCACTGCTTATCTCTATTGAACATTAAAGTTACTTTCAGAGGACTTTATTGAATGTTGATTTCTACAAAGTAGACTTTTAACTTCAGTTGAGGTAAAACACACCCTTGACTATTCTTTCTGCCTCACATTGTCCCTCTTTTATTTATAAAACTGATAGAGTTTTATGAAAAGAGTTTTATGATTTAGATTGGGGATTAAGAGAAAGTTCTTCACTATGAGGGTGGTGGAACACTAGAACAGGTTGCCCAGGGAGGTGGTTGAGGCCCCATCCCTGGAGATATTCAAGGTGACGCTCAGCGAGACCCTGGGCAACTTGGTCTACTTGGGGGTGTCCCTGGTGACTGCTGGGAGGCCAGACTAGATGACCTTTGGAGGTCCCTTCTGGCCTAGACAATTCTATGATTCTACGATTCTATGAAAACATGGTTGTTTTCTTCCTGATGACTTCAACTACATAAAGAAAAGATCAGTAAGAGAAAAAAAAATGTACTCGTGGTGAAAAAAAATAAAATGAAGCCTGACAGCAGGATGTAATCACTTCTTTCCAATGTACATGAGGCAATGATGAGGAAAGTACTAAAAGTCAGAGGAAAATTAGCAGGCCAGATGGCTGGTGAAACAGAGACAAAATGACAGCAAAGTGAAAAACCTAATAAAAAGGAGCAAGTGACTAAAGGAAGTGTATGCAAGACATTAGAAATTAAGCATAAAGAATCAGATAAAATAAAGAATACTATTGGAGGATACAGAAGCCAGAAAATCAGAAAACTTTGGATAGGGGAAGAGGCAAGGGAGGTGACATGTAGCAACAGATGTTTCCCTGTGGCAAATTGATGGAGAGCCACATGAGTAGGATGAAAAGCTGCTATATATACATCTTGCTCACAATGTTGGTATGTGATTTTTAGATTTGTTTTTTTTGGTTGGGTTTTTTTGTTGTTTTTTGTAAGAGAGATCAAGAGCTCCTAGAGACAAAGAGAAAAAATAGTGCAAACTACTGTAAGTAGTATCAGTGGCAATAATAAAGGTATTCCAACCTCTACAAGGACTTCTGCTGTAGACTTCAAAGCATCATAGTAACATTAATTAACCCTTACACAATGACTCTGAGGTAAGTTACAGTCTGTTCACAGGTAAGCAGATTGAGCATAGAAAATTGGACATAAGCAAAATTGCACAGCAAATTAATAAAAAAGACAGCAATAACTTCTTAAAAAATATATATTTGATGCCCCATACTCTATTCCAGCTAACAGAAAATGCTTGTAAAATACCACAAAGTTTTGTCAGTGGATACAAAACCTGTTTGCATGGTGATAAATTCCATTTTCACTGAAGTCAACAAGGATTTTCACTAGCCTCCAGTGCAGTGGAATATGAAGATCCTGATGCATCCAATATAGAATTTGGGCAATTGGGTTAAAGCTATTGGCATGTGAAAGAGTGGCACATTGCAAAGGGTTAAATTTGTTAAGAATTTAACATTTTGTCAAAACTGTAGTACTTCAGTCACACATTTTGTTCTTCATTTAGTGAGATCTCATTATAAAAATTTTGCAGCTTGTGTAAATTAAATGAATTGTAATATAGGACTTAAACTGAACTCAGAATAGAATATGAATCTGAGACATGGTTGCTCACCAAATAAGAAGAGATTAAAAAAGAAACACAAAACCAAACCCCAAAAAACCAACCCAAAACTTTGTTACTAAGTAAAGAATAGTGCTTTAGGATGTAATTCCACTCTCCAATCTCTATTATTCAGGTAAATAAATTAAAAAAAAAAAAAAGTAAAAACAACAAAAAACTGGTGCAAGTTCTGATGGCTGGAATCTTTATTCATTCTCACACCAAAAAAATTCTTACTTTAGATCTGCAGACCTATGAAGTCCACACAGACTCACAAATCTTTATCTGAAAGTGTCTTATGAAGTGGTTGTAAAGACCACTGCCACCATGTACTCAGTATAAGAAAGTATACTGTATAAAAAATAATGTGCCATCATCAATGGAAGTAAAGATTTTGCAGATAAGGAAGTTGTCATTTAGTTTCTTTTGTTGTATAGCTTTAAAATATGTGTAACATAATAAATACAACAAAAAATACCTATTGAAATGAGAAAAATGAAAATAAAATACTTTATAACAAGTACACAGGTGAATTCAAAGTTAAGATGTGTGTGGTTCATGCAGGGGCTTATCAAAAACTACCAGCGATAGCACATAGCATGGAAGTGTTCAGCTGTCACATTTCCTCATCAGAGGGGCAAATTCAGCATTTCGGTGCAGAGCACAACCTGAATGTGCTGACGGAGGAGACTCTCTGACAGTCAATTTGTAAGATATCATTCATTATTACAGTACTGTTAAAATACAGTTTATTCAAATTGAGGAGTGCTTTTTTTTAGGAAGTGGTTTGAGACTCTCCACTTGATTTCATGTTAGATTTTGTGGTTAACTTCTTTTTTTCAGATCAGTCAAGGTGCACTCTTTTTTTGCACTTTAGAAACAAATTTCCCAATTATCCCTGCTATCTCGGTGTTCATTCCCTGTCTAGAGCAGTTTCAGAACACATGACCTGGATACCTTCTGGATAAAATCAAGGAACAAAATAAATTTCCACAACACCCCTGGTGCACTCCATGTGCTAAATGCATCCACTCTATGGCAACAAAGTAGAGCTGGTTCCAAGGAGTAGATGGCAACATGCACAGTGTGGTTGCCAGGTCTTCTGCACCACTTGCTGTCTTCTACAAGTTACCATCTTGACTATGGTCTGCTAGGTTTGCATTGCTACTGTACACAAAGCTGGAGCCAAGTTTGTTTAATTCTGTCTTTCATTCAGTGATATGACATCAGCAGGTATTTTCTTGAAAACAGAGGTCTATATTATAGCCAAAAATACAATTATAAATTAAATTATTTTCAAAATTAAAACAGTAGACAAAATCTCACTGCTTACCACTATGACAAAAAATACTCGTTACCCGGCTTATTCTTAGAGGGGAAAAAATGGGTTTTGAAATAACATTTGTTTTCATTTTTGAGTTGAATAGGTATGCTAGTGACTTGGACTCCAACATGATTCTTACACCATTTATGGCCACAAAATAGGAATACCCTGTTGCAAGAAGCAAGCTGGCTATAATTCTTAGGCTTGTGATACCTACAATCACCAGTGCTATGCTTATCCCAAACCCTTCCAGTTTAGTCACATTATCTAAAGCACAATAATTCTTCGAATACTTTATCAATACCTTGCTTGCATAAGATATTCCAAGAACTTCTGGAGTACCTTATCCAACCATCTCAAGAATGGAAGAAATAAGATTAAAATAAATCTGAGTTTGATACACACTTACACAATGTAACAAATAGGAACATTAGTGGCTAAGACACCACTGATTCAGTGAAGTTACTCCTTTCTCCTTTTAAAAGGCGATTAAAGCTTTTACCAAGCACACCCAGGATTAGAACACATTTGATAAGTCTCATTGTTGTTAACTCCATTTACTACCTGCTCCATTGATACGTGGCTGATGTATAAATTGACATTCTCCCCACCCCTTTCAGGTTCTACACACAATCAGTTTTGAAATTATTAAATAATAATAAAAGCTATACATGGGGTAGCTTTAAGTGTTGTACAAAGCTACATCATGAGGTTCTTTTAAGAATGAGTTGTTAGAAAAAGAAAGAATTGGGGGAGAAAGAATAGGAAAAATGCTCATCTTAGAAAAAAATCACAAAAAATTAAACTGCATGTTGCCTTTCAATAGCTGCAAGTAGCATACCCAACGGAAACTTAAGAAACAGTTTTAACCTGCAGACATGTTCTGTGAAAAATGCTTAATAGAAGCTGTGTTAGATTTAGGGGACAATTTTATATGAATGAAAAATTTACCCAAAAAAAGATGGTCTGGAAAAAGAAGAGTATTTGTATTTTTGGAAGATATGTGAACAAGTTGGAATCAAACATTTTTGAAAATGAAAGAAAGAAAATGTATCTAGTGTTGGTCATAGTTAGTAAGAGTAAATGAGAAGGGCTGGAAAGGAGCCAGAGGAGACGGATGACTGGCAAGCGGTAAGAATAGGAATGACTTCCCGTGGAATGTAGCATCAGGAACTTGGAAGATCATAGCCCCCTCAGATATTAGCAAATTTACATCTTCCAGAAAGTCAGCTGGATTTAACAGCATGGCAACATCCTGCACAGTTGGGGGCAACAAAAAGAAATTTGAAGCTGGTGTTCCTTTCCTGCTGAGTTTTTACATCTCCAGTTGAGAGGCAGCAGGCAGCCCCAGCAGAGTACCTTTATGTGTGTACTTGTTTCATGTCAAAATAGGGAATAAACTGTTGGAGCAGTACAGCAACAGAGAGGAAGCTTGAAGTTTTGTGAAGGAAGCTCACCAGCTGCACACATAAAAACATTCTGCTGGGAAAACACAGAACTAATATTCCAAGGACATTTATGGGGAAACTGTAATGAGCGAAGAATGGGCAAAACAAGTAGATAATGAGTTGGTGTTACCATAATTGTTACAGGAGAGTTGAGACACTGCAAAAAATTTTGGGGAGAAGATGAATAAGGGCATGCCATCAGGGACAAATCTGAAGCTGAATGGTCTATAGGAAGTAGAATGTTTATTTCTAAAAAGGCATACTGGGCAATTAGAGACCTGTCAACTAAGTACACAAGGAAAGAAGAAAGCAACATAAGACATCATCCGAGAGCAAAAGATAACACACTCAGTCCTCTGCCTGTCATTGAAGCCAGAACTTTTTCAGGTATTAAAAATACTTGAATTGCTTTCTGTTTTATTGATTGCTTTTGTGTACGAGTTTGTTTATACTATTAAGTATACTTTAAATGAGATTTTTTTTCTATTTATTTCAGCATTTTTTAATCCTTTATACTTATAGATTCAGGGAGTACATAGCAAGAAAGACTGGTCCTTCATAGCCAAAGTAATTAGTTACTCAGATACTGTGTCCTTTCAAGTTCAGATTTATTTCCTCTTTTTGAAATTTTCCTCCTTGGAAGTTCTGAAAAAAAGTATTTCCAAGAAAACTGGGAATTAAGAGATAAACAAGAGAAGAAAAGTTAAAAAAGAAAAAAGAAAAAAAGAAACATCAGCAGAAATATATATAATTTTATTAAATGCAATGATCATAGGTGACAGGCTCATTGTAAGGAATGGTAGCTTCCACATGTCAGTTGCTCATTAAACTCAATAGAATTGAAAGACAAAAAAGTTCATATCATTTTAAGAAAATGAAATTTTGCAATAAGGTTGAATAGATCTGCACTTTATTTCTTCTGTTTTAATGACTGAAAACTCTAGACAACCACACAAAAAATATTAAGTTGGATGAAATTATATCTTCCACCCTACCTTGAACATTCCCTGCTAATACTCTTGCGTATTTATGAGTTCTGTAATTTCTTACATGAAATAAGTATCAGAAAGAGTAAATCTTTAATGCTCATGTGAGGACAGGAGATTTGCAACTCACAGTAAGGAATGCACTCTAAGATGACTCTTCTTCAAGTTTTATTTTACCTATGACAGACTTTGCAGAGTGCACGTGAAAGTAAATTAATTCACCAAGACCAGCAAAATACAAGAGGTGAAGTTGACATCATTATCCGATCAATAGCATGGTCAGGAAGGAGTCCATGATGTGGTTGAATTTAGCATTGCCAGAGACGGAAAGTAATATCTATGTTCATACATTAGAAGGGATGTAGTCAGAATTTCAACAGATGAGAAACAATGTATAGGAATAGAAGAAAGCTGGCACTGAGACAGAGAAAGTGAATAGAAAATAAAAAGTAAAAATTGATATTTTTAAAATATATAAAAAAGATTATTTCCTTGTATTTTCTTGACCATTTGTACAATTTCTAAAAATAATATTTTAATTTATTTTTTATTCCATTTTCCTACTGTTTCTGCTATTGAAAAACAACTCTACAGGTGATAATAATTAATTTTATTTAATTTGAATTGGCAATAAGATTTTAATGAGATTAAAGTCTAATAATTAACATCCAAACTTAAAATTATTTCCATGAGCTACAAAGATAAATATTTTTTCCATAAAAAATAGTCATCAAAGGAGAAGTGTTGTTACTCTAGTCATAACACATTTCATTTCTGTTTTATTGTCACAAATAACAATTCATTCATTACTTCTTAAATTTCTTGCTACCTTTAATTTAAAAGATGAGAAGACATTGCTTCATACTCAATGTCACCTGCATTTGGGAGCTTCAGATATTACTAGATGTCACATATCATGATTTTTAGAAGAATGTAACAACCAAATATATTTTGGAGTCTTCCCCAAAAACCCTGCCCCTTCCTTGAGCTGTACTACTACCCAAATTCCTGTGTCTGTATATTCCCACAATAATGTAACAGAAAAAAGCCCAAACCTTGTGAAATAATGAGCTCTCATCACTAGCATTTTGTGAATTGAACAAAAAATTAAATCCACAAATTCATCTCAAACACATACAATTGGAAAAACCTATTAAAAATGTGGTGAATGTTGCAGTTCCAACTGTCTTGTTTTGAATCTCTGTTATAAAAGATTACCGTAGATATCACTTAAATTGCATAACAAGCTAGAAATCTTGCTTCACCAGTTTAAACAGGACTATCTATATGGAACTTCATTAATTTGCAGCTTGGTAAGTTTCATCAGCATTCACTTTCTCTGAGCCTGCAAATTATACCCTGTCTGGGTAGCACTTCATTATGCACTCAACTTCAAGGCAATGTTTATGTTAAACTCAAGTGGTAAGGATGGAAGCACATGTTGCAATACGCTTCCTAATCTGGTCTACCACTTCAACAGGACTTCTTCAGCTGTACACATCAATGTTTGCTTACTTCTAAAGATGGAGACAAAACAAAAAATTATGTTAAAAGGAAAAAATCAGCAGGCATTCTACCTATCAGCAGGTGTTTGGAAACAGCAGGACTTCTATGTTTATTTTCTATAATTCCCATAATTACCACCTCTGTACTTGCTGTAATGATGTCACAGCAGGTGGCAATTTATATGTCCTTAGTGCTGTGATGCTCTTTATTAGAAGTACCATTTTGGGATAACAACCAAAGTACCTAACACAGGTTGGAAGTTTGTTGTATAAACAATTTTCCTGACTATCTTTCAGCATGTAACAAGCAATTCAGTTAGAAGTATTCACCAAATACAAATTCTATCAGCATTTGTAGCCTTTCTTTTGCATTCCTATGCAAAAGCCTCTTCCATCAAATTTAAAATTTTGTTGCAGGTAGTTCTAAGCATTTTTTTTCCCCCTTCTCATCCTTGTCACCATATGAAATATATAGTACTTCCTATTTCTCTTGCCTCAATTAGTAACTATTCATACGCACATTTTATTGGAACTAATAATTTTTAAAATCTTGAATGTTAGGCAGAAAATCTGTAGGACAAACTTTGTCATGCCTTTGGCAGTCTTTATCTGCTGATTGAAATAAAATGGTGGAAATGTAATAATATCTTCTTTTTCTTTAAATGATTTGTATGTTTTTACTGCTTTTCTAGGAAACATTGAAGAAAAGTATAGAGAAATAAGCATGAGAAATGAATAGAAAACTGTATTTATTAAAAATTAATTAAAGTACACAGGACTGGTCAAATACAAAAAAGTGCTCCAAATGCAGAATATTACAGACAATCAACATGATTACATTTTCCATATCTATTTAAAATCTCTTCTTCAGGCAGAAAAGTACAACTGGTATCAGTATCAGTCCATATCTTATAAAATATGCATTATTCTTGTCTGCTTTTCACCATACTTATAAGTTAATTAAACAATATCATGTCTTAAAATCCTTCAACACAGACATTATATTCCTGAAAATCAGAAAGCAAGATGAAACCTAAATGATAAAATGTGTAGAACTGACAAACTAATAATAAAAGGAGATGTTAATGTACTTGATTTTAATATTTAATCTCTACATTGCATATTTAATTGTCAATTAAAAAAATTACGTCTCAATCCTATTTAAAAGTTGCAGTAATATACATCATCTTTTCTTTTTTTATATATGTAGACAATTTTAAAATCATATTAATTATTCAAGTTTTTATTTTAAATCTGGCTTTCCTTTCTGTGCTTATAGACTAATTGTTGTATAATTTCATCTAAATGCCAATGTCCATGTGTTTGGATAGTCTAATATATCATGGTACCTTTCTTGGAAGTGTTCAGAGCCATAAATTAACTCTAATTTCCACTGCATTCTATAATTAGGAATTATTGATGAGCTGAACGTTTATAAACAGAGCTACATATTTTCAGATAATGACAAACGTTTCACAAAATCTTTGCAATTTCGTAGGTAATGGCAACTCAATGCACAACGTAAGTTGAGTGTGTTTCAAGGGCACAGAGTATCTTGTATTCTGCAACAATGGCCAATTGAATGCTTTGATATTGTAACTGAAGCAGAGGCCTATCTGTGCCACCTAAAATTTCTAAGATTGTTAATCAGGACATAATCAAAACTAGCATATGTGTACTAAAATACTGTAACCAACAACAGCATGTAAATGTTCTGTAACACTGTGATGACCTAGCCAGACACAACATATAAACATTTTATGTAAATATGAGAGCATGTGACCACCAATGGGGTTAAGAAGGATGGGTGTAGCTGAAGGGAGAAGGCATCTGAGAAGCTGCAAGATAAAGAACAAGACGAGCAGCTAATAGGGAGGACATCCTTCCAAGTACCCCAGAAGGATTAATGGGAAAATAAAAGGCAAGATAAGTAGTGTTTGGTGAGGAAAGGGAGGGTGAGAAGGCTAAAACACCAACAGTGATTGAGAAAGGATGGAGAAGACAAGCATTTATTCTCTGATTTATCTCACCAAAGGGCTCTTCAGCCTTGTCACCCTGACCTTGGCACATCAGGATCACCAAGGACCACGTTGATCATTGTGACCTATATGGCATCAGTTCCAGGACACCATGTGGCCACTGCTAAATTGAGACATAACTGTTTTGGAGTAACATTTTTATGTTAGAAGTGAAAACAGAGTGGTAATGATTATTAATGTGTAGGATAAAACCATTAGCATGCGGCGTATTGTTAATGAATGAATGAATGAATGAATGAATCAAAGCTTTGTTCTTGAAGTTTGAAACCAGCCCAATTTATCAGTCTTCTAAACACTCTTATCACAGTAGTCTCTAATCCCCTGACTGAAATATATATACATATATTCAGTTGTAACAATGTATAAACCTTTGTAATATATTCTTGGTTTTGCTGTCACAAGAAGAAACATAAGCTGCAAAGAAGATACAGACCCTCTCAAACACTCGTAACACTCTCGTTCTGTGAAAAAAATCAGTTTTCTCTGAGATTTTTTTCCAAGTCAAAAAGAACGATGACAAAGCTTGATAACTTTCTTTTCCAGCATCATAGAAGTAAAATTTTAATGAGGTTTGTAAGATAATTCTTTAGTCATTCTCAGTCAGTATTGACACATAAATAAGAATAATTCATATGTTATATTGCTGCTGCTGAAGGAGAAGTGCTCTTACTACAAGTACCTTTAAGACAGGAGGTTCTTGTAATATTGTGATAAATTTGAGAGTGATTCCATAATTATCAACTGGATAATTTGTGAATGTAAGAACATCTTCAAATTTATCTCCGTTATCTCTGCCTATACCTGTGCTTGTTCATGAATTTCTCAGTTCTATGACACTGAAATCAGGAAATAAATCGTGTGCCTTAAGTTTTAGGATGAGTGCTTTTCTTGAAGAAGGGAGAAAAAACCCTCAAACAGTTCTGTTTTACTAATTCTGTATAGGTGTCCCAATTAAATCTTTATAATTTTAAAAGCAAAATGGGAATTGATTGCATAGAAAAATACAGGCATCCTTGTAAGAACAAAAATAATGGTGGGTGTTTCCTTCTGGCTTTGTACACAGCTAAAGACCTTGTGAAGATCAAAATTTAAAATTTACTTTTGCATGATATGCTACAATCATTTACTGTTGCACTGTGGAAAAAAACAAGGCAAAGTTCTAAAGGAATAATGCACCCATCCTTTCTTTTCTCATTTTCAAACAGTAATCCAGTGTGCTTTTCTGAAAAGATGGAGACTGATGAAAAAGCTCTATTGATCCACCTCCATCTCCCGCCCCTAAATGAATAATGCTTACAAGCAAACTGGCTTCAAAGAGACACATTGATTCGAGGACAATTTAAATGGAGAAAGTATGTATGTGTAGGAAAGAATTCCTCTACATTAACTAAATGCAGACTATCAAATTTAACACATTAAAAAGATATTGTAGAAAATATGCTGTATGATGGTTACCAGAGTCCTCAGCAGTCCTTTCACACCCACCCTGTTTCAGAGAGCTAGGTGTTCAGCAAAGGCAGCCCCTGGTTTTCAGAGATAAAAGTAAAAGATTTCTAGAGATTAATCCATGATTATGGAACTCACAAAACTGGACATTACCTGTCTTTGGATTCTTAATTTATGAGACACTCTGGGATTCTGCCATAAAAGTTAAAACAGTAAAAAAGAAAGCCATACAATTAATAGATTCATTATACTATGTAATTTCCCCTCCCTTTTCTCCACAGCACTGTTTACAGAATGATGTAACAAGGTAGTTTTAATCAGAATAGAGAAGAATAATAGTTATTTCTTCAGGGACCTACATTTTGTCACCCTTTCATAAGCAGTTCCCCCAAAGAGCACTTTTTATAAGCCATGGAGTGAACATAGAGAATAAATATGAAAACTGGATACAGAACTTGTGAGATACTCCACCAGCTTGGAAACCTGGTTCTTTTTCCGCTGAATCTTCAGAGTCAGTGAGAGAATGACTGGCAAGTTTGTTAGGGAGCAGTAGCTGAAAGCTGATAAAGTCATACAGAAATTATACTAAATAGATAGAGGGTATATATGTATACATAATGTGTTTTTCTAATGAGATTCAGTATTTAAGATTATTTCAAGATTTATAACCCCATTTGTAAGTGTTCATAACTTGTTGAAGAATTTAATTTTCCTTATTGATTTAAGATCTATCTATCAGCAGCTAATATTTTGGTTCAATTTCTGATTATTGCCAGGTAACTATAAAGTTTGTTATATTTTCCAGACTATTTTTATATTGAGTTCAAAAAGGTTGTTTCTCTGATGTGAGTGGATGTTGTTGAGTAGGGCAAATTATTTGACTCTCATTGCACACTGCTGTAGGTGAGCATACAAAATGCAAGCCAGATGAAATTATAGGCTATAAGGTACTCCATGAACCAGGAGGGAAAATTCTCTGTAATCTACAACTTCTCCAATATAATCTTTACGTTGTGTGAGAAGTAAGAAAGAAAAAGAGTAAGTGAGAATAAGGCTCCTTCCATGTAGACAGAACAGAATGTACTTTTAGTATTGTCCTGGTTTGAGGTAAAACAGAACTAATTTTCTGTTCAGTAATTTTACTTTTTTAGCTGGGCCTCTTCTAACTAACTAAACTCTGAAATTAACAGCATATTGTTCAGAAACTGTTCACTCTCACAGTGATAAGACCTGATTACACCAAGGAATGGTATGTAGAGGCCCCTGCTTATACTTATTGCTGTAACAACCAAGGTCAGGCAAATTTGTTATTTGCCCTGTTGGAGGGTCGGAAGAGGAAAAGCGTAGAGGGGTCCGACCTGTAGGGAGGAGCGGACAGGACAGGTGACCCAAAACTGACCAACAGGGTATTCCATCCCATCTGCATCATGCTCAGTATAAAAACTGAGGGATCAAAGGGTCAACTTCCTTCAATGGCTGACGTCCAAGGAGGACCTTGTCTGTTCATCTGCCTTTGATCCCGATCTGAGCGTTCCTGACTCCAGATCCGGAATCCAGCTCCTGTCCATCACCGAGTCCAGCCTGGGACTTTCCCCTGTGCCGGCCGGTGATCGTGATCGTCATCCTGGGAGCTTGATACGGTTTTGTATATACTGTATACATTTTCATTTTACTTTTTTTTCCTTTTTCTTCTTCTTATTATTATTTCATTATTTATTTCTATTTTAATTAAAGTAGTTTAGTCTTTTTCTAAACTCATAATTTTTTTTTATCCCCCTCTTCCTCTCCTCTCTTTTCCTTAGTGGGGGGAGGGAGGGGCCATCTGTCTTTCTGGTTGGTCAATTCGGTCAAAACCACTACAAGTATTTAAAGGAAACATGGTTAACAAAAGAAGACTGAGTGATGCTTATTTATTCCTCCATTCTTTTCAAATCATACAATTCTGAAGTGCTCAGTTCTTTAAAGGCTTCTTTATGTTACTTTGAGCAGAACAGCAGCTGTAATGGGTTATTCTTTTAACTTTTTGTAATTTTTCTTAGCTTGCCTCCTTTGTGATGTCCATTCTCAGTAAAACAACATCCTTGTCAGCGCCTTTAGAAGAAATCGATACAACAAAGCAGAGAGGAATGCTTTCACTGTATTCACTGTTGTGAGTGAAGAAGCGTTAACTTGTTCAATTTCAGTAACTGCTCTCTAACAAACCTGTCACTCTTACTCCTAGAAGCAACACAAACACATTCCAATTAATCCATTAATGATCAGTTATGTACCAGTGCAGGCTTAACAGAGAATTTGTCATCTATGGCTGAAGTTAGGTAACTTCCTATCACAGCGTCCACTCTCAAAAGTGCATGAAAATCCTTTATGATTATAGGAAATTGGAATGTCAGATAAATATCCTATCTGATAAAACTGAGACATATCCATCTTTTGTTCTGATTTATTCATTATCTTTGCAATCACAGTAAGATTTTAGAGATTTTTTTTTGTATACAAAATCTGTTTGATCTTCCTATCTTGCAGTTCTTCATTCAGTTCAATTATCATTCCCAGATCTGCAATAAACTTACTTAAATCTGACTTTGATCCTTGGCTTCCAGCCCTGGAACATGACCTTCAGACTTGGCTTCTCCACTGTTTCTTGACTTTGTATAATGTTTTGATTTTAAAATTCACATTTGACCCTGAACCATTTATGACTCCTAGTCTTAGACTATGATGCCATTATTCCAACTGTACTGCTGCAAAGTGAGTTTTCGAGAGCATATTTGTTGTAGAATATATTACCTCTCCCTTCCCCTTCCACTCCCCCCCCCAAAGAAGGTCCACAATAAACAAAATGCCTTTATGACTGCAAAAATATGCATGATAGGTAGGAAAATTTGCTCCCATTGGAGTATGTCACAGATGGAGTGATTAACTTCACTTGTAAGAGAGAAGCAGTGAATACATTATTGATATAAACCAGTGATTTAACAAAGTCTGATAGTGAATGCAACAATGTTTTATGAGATTTGATGGCAAGGTACGTTTGGTTATTTACTGCATGGAGGACAGGGTCAGACAAAACTGTCAGGGAGACCCTCCCATTTCATCATGAGTTTCAGAAAGGACCTCCTTACTTTCTAAACTCCTCACAGAGGACTCTAGGTGTGGCTGGATCCAGTCCTAGTCCCAGACTTGGTCAACAGTTTATGTCTAAAGCATTATATATGCACAATCAATCCTTTATATCACATAGCTAAGGTTTTGGGTTGGAACGGAGCTTAAAGATTGAGTTCCAACCCCCTGCCATGGGCAAGGACACCTCCCACTAGACCAGGTTGCTCAAAGCCCCATCTAATCTGCCCTTGAACACCTCCAGGGATGGGGCATCCACAACTTCCCTGGGCAACCTGTTCCAGTGTCTCACCACTCTCACACTAAAGAATTTCTTCCTAATATCTAATCTAAATCTCCTCATCTTTCTGTAAGCCCCCTTCAGGTACTGGAAGGCTGCTATAAGATCTCCCAGGGGTCTTCTGTTCTCCAGGCTGAACAACCCCAACTCTCAGCCTGTTCTCATGGGAGAGGTGCTCCAGCCCTCTGGTCATCTTTGTGGCCCTCCTCTGAACTTGCTCCAATAGGTCCATGTCCTTCTTGTGTTGAGGACTCCAAAGCTGGACACAGTACCCCAGGGTGCAGGACCCTGCACTTGACTTTGTTGAACTTCCTGAGGTTTGCACGAGCCTACCTCTCCAGCCTGTCCAGGTCTCTCTGGATGGCATCCCCTCCCTCCAGTGTGTCAACCATGCCACACAGCTTGGTGTTGTTGGCAAACTTGCTGAGGGTGTATTCTATCCCACTGTCCATGTGTCCAACAAAGATGTTAAACGGCACTGGTCCCAGTACTGACCCCTAAGGAACGCCACTAGTCACTGGTTTCCACAGACCAGTTAATTGAGACCAAACTTGGTGGTCTCAATTAACGATTCCGTGAGAAAGAAAACAGACTAGAAGAATTGTCATTAATGTTGTACTTCCCAAAGAAGTGAGTAACATAAACAAAGAAGTGAGCTGAAAATGAAGGCAAGCTCTACTGCTGCTAAAAATATACCCTGTTGCCTATATTTGTTGGTCTCATCCTTTTGTCTATGCCTGTGTCTTTTCTGAAAGGGTGAAGAAGTTACAGAAGGGTACTCAGAATATATGATGCATATATATTTTACCTTCAGTCACTAAGCCAAAAGATACTTCACAGCTTAAGACTCTTGACAAACTACCAACATCTGACTACCTATAAGTAATTATCAGGAAACAAATGTTTTGGTTTTGTATCCTTATCACCTTTAATGTTCCTCAGAAATACTGGGAGGCAGAAAGCAATAAAGATTTTAAGAAAAAAATGTTACTTAAAAATATTTTCTTTAACTTTTAATTCGCAGCTTTTCTTTACTGTTTTATCTTTTTTTTTTACATTCTCACATTTGATTTATGTCCTATTATACAGTGATATGCTATGTAAAGCCTTTGTTACAGATTTTATACATTGAAAAAATTAAAGAATGATGACAGGTGTGATGAACTTGGTATATCCCAAGATATAATTAAATTGCCAATTTTCAGCAGCTGAACAATATATCATTGTAATAGAAATTGACTGTGAAACTTCCAAATTAAGAATCACGGAAATAAAGGAAATATTTTTAAGGGTATTTATATCTAATGGGAATTTCCTATAAGAATAAGCTGCTCAGATAAAAGCCACTAAGTTGTAGAAAGTGCAAGTGGAATTTTTATATTTAAAGTCTCACCAAAAATGGAGATACAGAGTGCTCTACTTGAGGGTCTGGTGATAGAAAATAGTTTCCCATGACCAAAGTTTAGAGTTTAATTTTCATAGAATAGAATAGAATCAGAGAATCATAGAATGGTTTAGGTTGGAAGGGACCTTGAGATCATCTAGTTCCAATCCCCATGCCATGGGCAGGAACACCTTCTACTAGACCAGGTTACTCAAAGCAGCATCCAACCTGGCCCTGAACACTTCCAATCATGGGGCATCCACAGCTTCTCTGGGCAACGTGTTCCAGTGTCTCACCACTCTGACAGCAAAGAATTTCTTCCAAATATCTAATCTAAATCTACCCTCTTTCAGTTTAAAACCATTACCCCTCATCCTATCACTACTAACACTTCCTGAGTTTGATTCATATCTAGTGTTGGTACTCAAGTAAAAAGCATTAGAGTTATTGTTATCTGTTTCATGTATTTCCTAGTGTAATAATAACTTGATCTAGGCATCCATCCCAATGGACAGAAAGAGAAACACCAACCTCTGCTTGCCCTCATGCCTCAGGAATCCAGCAAAGGAAATGCATCTCAGAGGAATGTTTTGAGGCTCAAACCCACCTACTTACATGGTGCTGAATACGAACCAGTGATGGCCTAAGGTTGTACTTAAAGTCACCATTCCCGTCTTGGTAAGTTGGGCTAACAAATGTAACATTACACGTTGATATTTGTGTCTTGACAGATTACAGTAAATTCAGATAAACATACTTATTTATAAGGCACATAACTATCATTGCAGGCTTTCCTCAAAAAAGCATTGCATGTTTGTATTTGCTCACAGGGTAACTGTAAGGGGCTTTTAAAATGCAGTACAAAGTTTTCTTTTTTTATTTCCTTAGTATCAACTTCTAAGTGAAAAAGTACAGATTTCTTGTAAAAACATCTTTTATTGAACATATGCTTTTCACTGATACTCCACAGGAAGTGTTTTTCTAAAGAGCAGACCAAACAGCCTGTGCGTAAGTAGTTAGGAACACAGATGCAAAGCTGCCAAGTAACTTTCCATTTTGCTGAGTAGATAACATCCACATAGAATGCTTAGAAAGCCTGCTCTAGAGCAACTGATTTTCCTTTGGTTCTTTTTTTTATTATTATGCATAATGTACTGCTTCATATAACACTGTAAAGAATTGAACCTATATTCTTGGTGTTCCCAAATTGTAAAATATACATTTCATTTCCTTCCATACCTTACTTTATGATTGATACATTATAGAAATTCTGTGGAGGACAGAAATGCATGTTCTCTCATCATTCCTACCTCCAGCAGACTTGATAATCTCTTCAAAGCAGATTTTACTGCAAAGAAGTCAGTCTGTATACCTCAGGTCATCTGTATGCAGGGTAGTGCTAGCACATTGACTTGATTAAAGTCATAAAAATATATATTAGTGTATCCAGACCCGAACATTAAATATCAGTTTAACACTATTTTAGTCACCCTGTAGAAGTTTGAGATAAACTGTATTTGAGACAAACTGCAGTTACCATCAACTGCAACAGTGGGAGTTTTCAATATACAGCTTACTTGGTCTCTCAAAATTACAAAGCATGGAATTAGGAAGCTGTTGATGGGTAAAAATAGCAATGAAGAATTATTAAAACATATAGATTACATGTCAACATGATGAAGACATTAATAGCTGTGCTTTCTTTTATCCCTTTATTATAGAGTCGAGACAATAGAGAAGGTTGGAAACACTATAAACAAATGAAGGAGAAAATAATGGAAAATAATTAAAAGTAACAATTTCTTAAATGAAGGATGAAAAAAGAAGGGTAATAAAAAGATGGACACTTTGTAATTTGCAGCCTTATGAAGTAATGCTGAAGGCTTCTATCACTCCAAGTATCTGTCTGATAATATTCCAGTGTTTCTTTGCCTGCTCATGCAGATTATTTAGCTCAATAGCCTGGTTCTTTTTCTTTGGTCTCACCCTGAGCTGCCTTTATGTATTAAGAAAAATTCATTTGTTCTACTAACTAGCCATATTCTTAGGATTAGTACATTTCCTTTTCTACTTTTGATTCTGATGA
Source organism: Calidris pugnax (assembly GCF_001431845.1). Lineage (NCBI taxonomy): Eukaryota > Metazoa > Chordata > Aves > Charadriiformes > Scolopacidae > Calidris > Calidris pugnax. The sequence continues at coordinate 15,586,058 of NW_015090810.1, forward strand.
CATCCCGAAGGTCTTTACAGACTGTTTTAAAAAAAATCTCTCCCAGAGGTTGTTGCCCAAGTTCCTCTTTTGTGATTTTCTTTTTTATTATCTCTCAGGTTCCAAGACGGGTTTGACACAGGCCTACAGTACACACCAAGGGACTCGAGAAGGTGGAAAGGACAAGTTTCAGAATGAAAGCAATTAAAAAGTGTGAAAATTAAAATGACAAAGCAGTTTGAGGTCTCTAGTGATAAAGAGAAATTAAATAGGTAAGCACTCTTAGCATTCCATGTTCTGGCATGGGATTTGCCAAACACACCTGGCTTGCCCTCTTCAAGGGCTGTTTTAACAAATACTTTTCTATTCCCTTATTCCTGTCTTCAGTTTGGGGCCTACATTTCAGACTTGCTTGAATGACTGATGATCATTGTTGTTCATGACTACCATGGTCAACATTAGCACAAAACTAGTGGTCAGTCAAAAGAACTATCTTTTATGAGGCAAATCACTTCTAGGATGTGTAAGCATGAAGAAAATAAGACAAAGATGATTTTTTCCTTTAAAATTCCACATGCAGTAAAAGATTGTGCTCTTCACAAGAAATCATACAAGATGACTTTAGACTTCAGATCCTGTATCTCCTACTTCCACAGAAAGATTTTATCAATTTTTGAAATAATCAAAGTGCTTCTAAAAAAAGTATGAGCTTAGAGGAACTATGAACTTAGCGCTACAAACACAAAATCAGATTTTACACTGAAGTTGCTCCAAAGCCTATAGAAGTTAATAATTTTAGGACAATTATATGAGGCCAAAATATCCAAAGAGATGCTTACACTACCTATAACTATCATTCTAAAGATTATCATAGAAATTATATTATGTGATTGCTCTTAGCTCATTTTGAACAATGAGGTTAAAATTACATCTGGTGCTTGTATATTTATTGATTACAGGATTACCAGTTTAACATATCAAAATCTTGTGAAATCAGGTTGCTTTCAGAGAACAGAATCTGAAAAATGAGGAGCTGTTGTGGGCAAGACAGAGTAGATGACAACCATCAGCTTATATGCATACTGAGGTCTGTTTTAGAACCAAGGATTTGCCCTACCTGATCATCTCACACACTTTTTCCAACGTTCCTTGTTCAGCTTCCCATGAAGGAGGTGGCTGCTGCTCCAGGACGGCTAGGCGGAAAGTTGTGTTTGCTCCTGCTGTACCACTGCTTGATATTACCCACCTACCTCATGCATCAGCAACCATGGCACTTGCCTCCATGCATCTCCCTCATTTCTCAGAGATTTCCCCACTTCCAGGACCTTTTGTCCATGCAGGAGCTTCACTTTCATCTCTCTGAGCCCAATTCTGCTTTTGAGGAACCCTTCACTCGGGCACCAGGTCTTTTTTCCAGGTCCTAAAGGCACGACTATTCCCAGGAAAAGTGCAGAACAAAAACACATGATGAGACTCCAAATCAGTAATTCTGTATTGTGACCTGGATACAGACAGCAAGTAGCAGGCTTCTGTCTAGGAGTTCAAAACTTCAGTTTTCAGACACACACATCTACATTCAGTTATTGCTGCCTGACAGGCAGTTTAAACATTTTTCTTCTGTTAGGTCCTGGTCTGATTTTTCATCTGGGAGGGGGTTTGAAATGATTCTGGGGGCACAATTAAGACAAAGATGAGGCCAGATGCTGTTTACTATAGTTTTACTGTTGTTACCTAAGAATGACGCTAAATGGCGATAGAGAAAAGGCAGCAGTATAGGTAAGGAGGAAAAGAGAAGCAGAATTTTAGAGAGCTGCAAGAAATAGTATACCACCACCATGGTCGGTCCACACGATGGCTTGACAATCCTCTGAAGTCAATGGCATTCCATTGATCTGTGATCCTCAGGCCTTCACAATGGTGAGGGTCGATGATGGTGAGGAGTCCCCAGTTGCAGTGGGGTACAACAGTAATTTATAATTCCTGTTGACTTGCAGTTTGACCAATTGATATGACAGTTACTTGTGCTCATCCGCTTATTGTCTGACACGGTTGCTGCACAAGCCCCTCTTACCTCTGCTGCACAAGCAGTGCTGGGCCTTGCAAGGCAGGCAAGTTTTTGGGGTAGAGGATATAGTTGTTGTGAGAACCAAGGACATACATTCTTTCTTATCAGTACACTGGCGACAGAAGTCTTGCAGCAAGCAAGCTTTGAGGCATCTTGTCTTTCTGTCCAGTTCTTACATCTACCTATAATATAAGCCCTGATTAAATTTATATTTAAACTTGGAACACTGTACAGACCAATTCATCTCCAGTTTTTGTGATTGTATCTTCACAATAACACTTGTTACATAACAGTTAACACCTAAAACTGTTTTTCTGCAGATCTTTTTGTGTTTGATACAGTAGAAATGAAAATGCACTGCTCAGCTTATTTACTTCAGTATTTTCTATTTATTACTTATATAATCTGTAATAGGTTTTTGTGAGACCAGCTTTAATTGTATACATATATATAATATATTAAAGATTTTCATGGCTATATCTCATTTTTTGTTTTAGTGTTTGTGTGACCATATATAATGAATAAGAGTTATTGTTTAATGAGCTGATTTAACTATTCCATTTTTCTGAAAAGGATCATTTCTTTTATTTTGTTGGTTACATAATTTGTAAAATATAACTAGCCAGAATAAAATAAATTTTGTAGTGAAAGTGTGGATATCTTTTTCTTTGGATATCAATAATTCTGATGAAATGTAAATGTAATTTTATAATTCTACAATGTTTTAGGGGTCTTCATGAAAAATTAAGGAAAATTAAAATTAGAGGATTTAGAATAGAGCATGTGATTTTAACAACTGTCTGAAGTATCATCCATATTTTCCAGGTAATAGTGAACATAATTTTGAGCAGCATGTTCTGCACTATTAAAATAATAATAATAATCTATAGAAAATATATCCAGTGGAGATAGCTCAGAGTTTGCCTCAGATTTCTGAAAAAATCTCCTTACCTCCTCTTCCTTTTTGGTTTGTTTCTTTTATCCATCTGAAGCTGTGGATTTTTTGGATGTAGAACTGCATTCAGGTAGGGAATTTTTTGAGTTTAGATATTTACTTTCATTTTAGTTTTTATACTTGAAAATGGAGTCGAATTGATGACTTCGTACACCTAAACCAGATTTTACTTTATTTTTCCACATTCTAATACTTAAAGTGAGTGAAAGTATCATAATAAATTTAGGTGTTTAAATTGACTAATGCAGAACTTAGCATACAGGTGTCTTAAGTACTGTCACACAGAGATCATGAACTGTGCAACTTTGAGTTTAATTTGTTTCTCTTAGTACTAATATAAGTAATCTTGTGATACTAATACTTCTAGAGTGGCATGAGCTTCCCATGATTAGCTTTCAATACGTTCATTTCCCTGTTCTTAGAACCGTTGCCTCTGAGATAGCTGAGATGAAGACGGCTCAAACGGCTCAATTGTGTTCTGACAGCACACCTCCTAGCTGAAGTGGCAGACACTGTATTATTTGGAAAGGCTTGGTCTATTAAGGCCCATTGGCACTTAATGGATTTTTTTATTTTGCTATGCAAACTCTTGTATACGCTCTGTAGGACAAGAAGACCTCATAAATTCACTAAATTAATTGTTCTGTACTGCACAGACAAAAACACAAACAAACAAACAAAACAAAAAACCAAACAAAAGCAAAATCACCCCAACCCTCAGTGGCGACAAAGAATGTCCAAATTTGACTTTGAATAATGAAATCCAAGTTAGTTTACAGAGCTATGTGCGTTTCTAACATTCATCAATAACAATGTCATCTCCCACTATAAAAAAATCTAGATTATACAGTCATATAATCTATCCATAAATTTGACCATCTAGCCTTCCAGCTTTTTAGTATAAACTTGTTATCTATTAAAGTCTCATTTTCTGCATTTGGTAAAATACACTGTCAATGTTAAAATTGATCATATCATGATCATGCAAAATGATGTTGCTATATTAATGTAAATGCCTAAAACAAATCTCTTTCTAAGTAAATTTAGCAATATAGTTCTAACCTGATTAAGGTTATTATTAAGCTCTTGAGCTTGCTTCAAAATCCTTTTATGAGAGTTAGCACTTGTGTGGCAGCATTGCTTCTAGTTATGTCAATATACATTTTCTGACATAGTAAAGGCTTTTATTGACTGCAAATAAACAGTAAAAATTTGATTAATTGCACACTTAATTAGGCCACAGTTTGTCATAATTTTGAGATGAGTTATGCAATTTTCATAATTACAGGATAAATGCTCACAGTAGCTTCATAGATAGCTGGATCAATATTTTAATTAGAGACCTTTGAAACTGGAGAAATACTTCAGATTTTTCTCTGCCTTGCAAAATATTAATTCATTCATATCTTTGAAAGGAAATAATATAATTCCTTGTCTTTATTCAAAAGGGGATCAGGAAACCCTCTCAAAACTGGATAAACTGTTCTAAATGTTATAAGGAAGTAAAATTTTGCTTCTTGTGCAGCGAAATTGGTCCTAATTTTCCAAATAATTTCTTTTCTATATTAAAATGCATTCTGAATTTGCTACTGTCACAACTGTGGAGAATTATGACTCATGTCTACATGATAAATATGTACCATTTTTCCTACAAAAGAGAAACATATAGTTTGGTATTTACCGTTCGTCAGAAAAAAGCAATATGGAAATTAGTTGCACAGAAAAAAGACCTTTGAGATTACAAGTATGAAAACAGATGTTATAATTCTAAACTTTCAACTACCCACAGATCTTTTTAAAGGAAATTGTAAGCACATCTAAAATTGGCATCCTTGGCTTTCATTTTTAGTGTTTTCATAATTTTTACCTATGTATAGCATCAAGGTCCTTTCTACTGTAAGAATGTCTTTATATTAGCTTAGTCATTCAACTAAAAATTATTTGCCAAAATACCCCAACACATGAAACTATTGCATAAATTTTTAGATGAGTTCTTTCCTTGGAAAGCTTGTTAAGAAGAACCAGGCTGGGAAGACCAGGAGCTGGAGTTTTCATTTGCATGAAAGCATGGCTAGAATCCTCAGTGCTCTGCCTAGGGATAGATGGTGGACCAACTGAGAGCTTATGGGTAAGAACTAAAGAGAGAACACATATGGATGACATTGTATTGCATGTCTGCTATAGACCACCTGATCAGGAAGAACAAGTTGAGGCCTTCTACAGACAGCTAGAAGCAGCTTCACATTTTCAGGTCATGGTCCTCATGGGGAACTTCAACCCCCATAACATCTACTGGTGGGACAACACAACATGACATAAGCAATGCAGCAGGTTACTGGAGAGCATTGATGACAACTTCCTCATCCAAGTGACAGACTACGAGGAAAAGCTGTCTGCTGGTTCTCACATTCACAAACAAGGAAGGACTCACTGGAGATGCAAAGATTGAAGGCAGCCTTGGCTGCAGTGATCATGAGATTGTCCTGAGAGGAGGGAACAGGGCGAAAAACAAGATTGCAGCATTGGACTTCAGAAGATCAGGTTTTAGCCTCTTCACAGACCTGCTCAGTAGATTCCCATGGGATAGGGCCACAGAGAGAGGATGGGGCCAAGAAAGCTGGTTAATTTTCAGCAATTTGCCTCCTCCAAGCTCAAGAGTGGTCCATCCCAAGGAGAAGGAAATCAGTCCGAAATGCCAGGAAGCCTCTGGGGGTAAACAAGGGACTTCTGGTAAAATTCAGGCATAAGAAGGAAGCATACAGAGAGTGGAAGCAAGGACCAGGAGCCTAGTAGGAATACAGACACTGTCTGAGCATGCAGAGATGCAGCTATGAAAACCAAAGCATAAAATCTGGAATTAAGTCTGGCCACAGATTTGAAAGGCAAGGGCTTTGATAAGTACATAAGTGGAAAAAAGAAAACCATAGACAATTTGGACCCAATGCTGAATGGTTTGCTTATATATCTATATCTATATTAATCTGAGATTTATGCTTTTGCTCATATGTGTATGTATTGATTTGGGATGCTTTAGAGTAAGTTAGTATGAATCTTGCCATTTTCAAGTCCATAATTAAGTTGTTTTGTTAAACCACTTTATGATTAAGTGCTGCTAAAATTCAACCTCTTCATCTACCTCAAATCATTAATAAATTTTGAATCACGGCTAAATCATAAATGTGTCAAATGTTTCCATCTGCAGCACCTTGCTGGAAATTTTTTTAAGTATTTGCTTCAAATATATTTTTAAGCTGGTATCATGTGAACTTGAGTGTGGTACAGAATGAATGTTACAAAGTATACTGCCAGTAGGCAAGATATCTGATTTCACAAAATCAAATCAGTAGGTTTGTCAGGTCTCAGCAACTTCCTTACCTGTTGCTCTCTAGAGCTGTGTTCAAAAGGAGTCTGTAATACAGAAGTTGATCTCTGAAATACCATGACCAGAGGGCATATTTCTTTAAAGGATTAAGATCTGATTGTTTGGCTGAAAATATGTGGAAGAGAGGTATGTAAAGGATAGCATAAAAGAGCTTTCTTTTTGTTTATATTATCTATAAATCAATAAAAGATATAAGAGCTGAAACAAATTTGACCATTTTTCTGCCGTAGGTCTCAAGCTTAAAAAGGAAAATATTCTTCCTCGTTATCTCCTTGAAATATGCCACAGGGTTCTTCAAAAGATTCTGCTATCCAGACCTCAAACTACAGTATCAGGAAAACTATCCCTGAGGAGAAACTTTAATTTTGAGAAAGTATATAACTGAATGCCCTCGTCTTTATAGATAAACCCTTGACAGCAGCTATGGTGATTTCAAACTGAACAAAAGGCCAACCAAATTCTTTTCCTCCAGATTTATTTCTTAACTACCTTTCACTCAGAGAGTACATTACAATTGTCAGGTGGCTCCAGTCACACTGTTATGAACTCAAACTTTCATTACATCAAAATGTAAAAAGGTCACAAAAGTCATCCACTCCTCAGGTGCAAGCCTAAGAGGAGACCCGACTCTTCACATTTGTCAATAATGAATAGTTTCAGTCTGCATACTTTCTCTCAAATTGGAATTTTGTTTTCCATCTGTAGGGAAATGCAATAATCTGTCTGCTGAATGAAGTGAATGATATTTGAAAACAGTGTAGAAAGCTTTACAGCAACACATCATCTCCTGAAAATCTCCATCTGATGATATAATAGTTTGTAGCACATTTTGGGGCTGAAACGTATATAATGGAAGAAAAGATTATTGGTTGAACCTTGTACATAGTGTACAGCCTTTTGAAATACTGTAAATCAGGATTAAGAAAACAGTGTCTGTTGATTCATTTATACAATGCAGTGTTGTGTCTCCATTAATAACTAGCATCCTGACTTAGTTCCATATAAAACTGCAGTTCAAGTACATCCATCTTATTTTTATTCTTAATCACGCTTGAATACTTCTCTCAGTTGTGAAGTTTTCATCAAGATCAGAAAATTCTGTTTTCATAGCGTTTCTAGCTGAAGAAATCAGGTCAATATATGAATACATTTTTTTAATTTCAACAAATTTTATGATATTTTTATTACATTTGTCCTTAAAGCAATATAAAGTGTGGCAACCTCTTTAAATTGCATAACTACCTTATTTGTATGATAATAGTCAATATTAGCTCTTTTCCAGGATCTAGTGAGGTGCAGTAGTATAAAACATTTGTATTGTATTGAGACTGAGAAATTGTGTATTTTCTGAGGCTATCATTAAATTCCTCAAAGTCTTCATAAATCTGTCTGTGTAAGTAATGCAGATTTTCTCTCTTCCCTCACATACTGTACACAGACATTAAAAATTATTCAGACACTTGGTGCATAGATAATCTTATTTGAAAACCAAGAAGATTAATTGAAGGAGAGAGTTGGGGTTTTTTTGTCTGGTGTGTTTACATGTATCACTGCAGATGCTCTCTGTGGAAAGCAACATTTCAGGAAGAATCCTGTCTCACACACAGAATTTATACAAATATATTTTAGATCTTTCTTTAGATAGGTTTGATCCTTAAATGAGTCCTTAAATATAGCTCATACATTCAGGTCATACGTATTTCAGGGAAATTCTTGATCCAAATCATATAAATTCCTGTCATCCTATCTTTTCCTCAGCAGTTTGGGCATTTGTTCTCTCTTTCCTCAGAGTGTTCTTATTTTTTGTGGAAAAGTGAAACTTAAGTATTCTTCATAAATGAATTGAAATAAAATGTGATATGTGAAGTCCACCAAACTTGAATTTCTTCTTGTTTTTCCTTAAGGACTTTTAGTTCAGAAGCTTAATGAGTTCATTCTCCCCTTTCACCTGACTCCATAGTTGCCACATATTTTCCATACTGAGCTGTGGCTGATGCAGGAAGAAGACAGTGAGAGAGCTGGAAATGAAACCTGTCTTTCTAAAATGTTGTGGTACACACAAAAAACTACACAGATAGTAAGTTTCCTGTACTGCTCCACACACACAAATCTACTTGAAAGCAACAGCAGATTTCCCACTGCCTTCAGTGAAACAATTTTTCAGAAAAATATACAACCTTTGAGTAGTTTTTGTGAAAAGGGAGATTCCAATGACATCACCAAGCTGTATAAGCTGTAGGGGAAAGCTTGAATATTGGTGCCTACATCCCCACATATTTAATCAGAAAATATCAGCCTTCTGGGCTTAGAGACAACCTTCACCAATGTTAAATTCAAGTATGTTTCACTGGGGAAGGAAAAAAACAACACAATCTATATATTTAATATAATATGGCTGAGTCATTTAAAATCAACATTATGTGAATTTTAATCTTCAAGAGAGATGACATTTAAGAGTATGAATGTTAACATATGTCACTAATATTTAATCTTTTACTGTAGCTTTCTGAGAGCTGGAAAAGATGACGGAGGATTTACAGCTATCAAACATATCATTATGTTATTCCTGAAAAAAAAAAAAAGACTTTTTTTTTTTTACTTTAATAGCAATTTTATATTTCTTTAATCTCATTTGCATGAGTAAAGAATATGAATAGATAAAGTTTCATGAATTAACAATTACCTTAATTTCTAAATAGTGTTATTGCAAAATATCATGGCTGTTTTTTCTGCCGCCATGATAACAGTATCAGTGAGAGAGTTTTCAAATATAGGTTACTTAAAACAGTTGATTTCCTAGCCCTTTTATAATATTTAGATGGTAGAGCTATTTCTTGCCATAAAATAGATTTTGGCTGTATCTCTGAAGGCATAGTTTTGTGGAGATAAACCATATCTGTTTAGCAGTTAAATGGCTACTAGGGAGATATCACAGACCAATAGTTATTCTGAGAATACATTTGTTCCTGTAGCTCTTCCAAACAACATCTGTTGTTGGAAACAGGAATATGGCTTCATGTTTTGGTTACATGGTTGAGAACAAATCTGTTTAATTGCATACAAGATGGAAGCTGTTCTGCACTGAAAACCGAAGTAATGCTCTATAACTTATCTGTATAGGAGGCTTTGTGACACAGTGGTGACATAATTAAGCAGCTAAAGTTATTAAGCTACTTCATCATGTGGAAACTTTTATATCACAGAAAGTATGTTCCCCTTTTATGTGGTTTATTTTACATTATTTCAAAAGCAATGCATATTGAACTTAAAAGACCTTTTTTACTATGAATATGTAATTATTACCTTTGAATACATGGAGTATTCTATGGCTGTATAATTAAGGTTGTCTAAAAACATTTAAACAAACAAAGAAAACCCATGATCTTCCATTCCCTTAGTACCTAAAGATCCAATCATCTTCCTTTTGATTTCAGTTGCAATAATGTTTGAGGCACATTTTCTTGTATTCCTCTATTTAAATACCTAATCTCCCTCTTAAATTTTGTTTGATCCACCTCTGCAATGACCAAAATGTAGCATTATTTTCATTTCCCGAAATAAGATTATAGAACAGGTAAGTAGGCAAAAAAGTCTGTGTGGTGGTAGCAGGAGAGGGTTTTTGGGTTTTGTTTGCTTGCTTGTTCATTTCCTTTTAACTCAGAAATTGTGAAAACCTACTATGGCATCCGAGGGGATCCAATGAGCTTTAATATTAACATTCATCAAAATATTTTACATAACTTTTAGCAATGGAATTTACATAAGAAAGTTTCATAAATCTTAAACATGGATTAAAGTTTCCCTATCTATATGATTCCTACTATTTACTTTTGCTTATAACTGAATGAGTAAAAGTCGGAAGAACAGTAAAATCAACACAGATTGAGACCACCCTCTTTCACTAAGACCCACAGGCATGATACACTCTTCACCTAAGCTGCTCTGCTTTTATTACCTTCCAGTGGGCTGACTACAGGAGAACACTCCCCAGCAAACACTCCCCAGGCCCTTCCCAATCTCAAATAATGCCTTGCTTCTCTCTGAGAGAGTAAATTCAGCCAGAACCAGGCCAGGAGGCTCTCCAACACCTTAAGATTACAAATGACTGGTACAAATAACTGACCTTGAGTCCTGGCATTGTTTAATTTCTAGGAGGTAGAGCCTAGGAGTGAATTTTACAATTTGCAAAGGACAAGAGCCTTGTCTCAAATACAGGACAGGTTCAGGCCCTTAGTTACTCTATCCATCTGCTTTTCTCCAAATGAATCTTGGCTTACAATTAGGCAACAGTCGTACATCATGTGTTGCATCTGTCACATCCCAGGAAAAGAGGAGAATGAAACCCCGGGGGACAGCACAGCATGTGAAGCCAGTGGAAAGGTTAACATGATTCACCCTGAGAAGGGGGAAATTTGTTTTCATTTCCAGGTGAAGGAAGGATTTGCTTTTTTTTTTTTTTCCTGTCTATAGTGCCTTTTGTAGCTTGTTAGTGAATACGGCATGCTCTGTTGCCAATATCCTGAAGTTCATATCTGTATACAAAGTTTGAAAGATATTTTATCAGTGAAACAATTAAAATGAAGTATCTCCTATTTCTTAAAGCCAGACATCTAACTGTTAATGAAAGTTACAAGACACTTTAGCATGATAAATAATACATGACAAGGTGTGTGTTACGGTGAGATAACACACATCTCAGAGGGATGGTAACATATGCCTTGGAGTGTCCTAGTGCAATTATAAAATGGCTCAAAGTTAGAATTTTTAAAAAGAAGATTCACATGTCCATAGCTGTCCAGAAGAGAAACATGGTTAATTTGTTACTATAATGATTACTAACACATTTAGGAGGAGAAATATAATATTGGCTTAATATTCTGATAATTTTCTTAGTTTTCTGACACAGGCATTACATTTATTGTTCTATGGGGATGGACTGATGCCAAGGTCTCTGCTATAACAGGCTTAAACAGCACCATAGTCGGTATTAGCAATCTGCAGTGAAATGTTTCCTACCAGCAAAAATATTGAATTAACTGCTTCCAATTTTCTTCCAATTGGGCAGTCACAGTTTGATTATCGTGTATTCATCATCCTTGACTGATTTCCAGATCTGGACTCTTGCTTTCTTAAAGGGCAGTGACAGGAACCACTAACTTGTGGGTGTTAGTGGAAATGGAAAAAGATAATTTTATTCCTTGAATCCACTAATCTCCATTCAGTATAGGTAGTAGGAAGTGCTTAGGTCATGCCTCCTTGAACTATATGTGAGCAAAACCAGGTGAAACAACATGGCAGAGGATTAACCCTCCCTCCCCCTTCTCCTCTCATTGTCCCTCAGGGATTGCTTGGGGAAAAAGGAGGCAGGTGCTGAAAATTTGTTCCCTCTGTGCTCTGGGAGTATTGCTGTTGCAACATCTCCAACTCTCAAATGAACCCTCCACATAGAGACTCAATTGTTGTGTATTAGAATGCTAGATACAAAATGCTGTACATATTATCAAGACTTTTTTATTATAATGTCCAGTATGATTGTCTGTCCGTGTTACAGGATGTCCCATTATGCATTTTTTACACCTTTTTTTTCTGTTAAAGTATGATAGCTACAGCAGTGTAGATGCTTCTTCTTACAAAATCACTAGAAATAAGACTGGGAGACAAATTACACAAAGGGAATAGATTATTTACCTGTTTCTTACATTTACTCTGAGATGCTAACACTTGCAATCAGTTCACCATAGTCAGAATTTAGTTTTCAGGTTTCCTGCTAATAAAAGGAAGGGTAGCAGGGGACAAATACATCTTTGTGCTATATTTTCTGACTGTCTTAGCCATTTCTAGGTTAACATTTTTAGAAGGAGTAGATTTTACATCCCTCTTTTATTTCTGATATTGTTGACTTCAGGTAAACACATAAACTCCCCCTAGCAATGATTGCTGCATGTAAGGGTCTATCAAAAGTCACTGTACATAGCAATCAGTTTGGACTGTGAGAGAACACACTGACATTTATAATACGCCCAGAACACACACAGCTCCTATGGAGGAATGTGTTTTAATAATACGGAGTTGTTTATAATATCCTAATATGATAACTCAGCCTTTTCCATATCCTGGGTGACCAGGTCTCCTGTTTCCTTCTGGAGAAGGCCCACAACTTACCTAGTCTTGCCTTTATCCCTGACATATCTATAGAAGTTTTTTCTTGTTGTCCTTGATGTCTCTGGCCAGATTTAATTCTGTCTGGGCTTTAGCTTGCCTAATCTGATTCCTGGCCACTCAGACAGTTCTTCTCTGTTCCACCCAGCCTACTCATTCTTGCTTCCACCCCCTATAGGCCTCCTTTTTTGTCTTGACCTTATCCAGGAGCTCCTGGCTTATCTATGCAGGCCTCCTGTCGTCTTTGCCTGATTTCTTTTTTGCGATGCACCGTTCCTGAGCTTGGAGGAGGTGATCCTTGAATACTAACCAGCTTTCTTGGGCCCCTCTCCCCTCCAGTACTTTTTCCCATGTTACCCTGCCAATCAGATTCCTCAAGTGTCCAAAGTCTGTTCTCCTGAAGTCCAGGGTAGTGAACTTGCTGCACACCCTCCTTGCTGCCCTAAGAATCTTGAATTCTACCATTTCATGATCATTGCAGACAGAGCTACCCTTGAGTTTGACATTCCCCACCAGCCCCTCTTTATTGGTAAGGATGAGGTCCGGCACACATGCTGCACACAATGCAACATGAGCAACCTGTAAATTTGTATAAACTAGATATCTGACATTACATTACCTTGCCTTATATTGATCAGATAAAAAAGTACCCCATAGTCTTGTTTGCCTGTTACTCAGTTTTCTTCTGAAAAATTTGTTGCTTTTTGGGCTCACTGTATATAAGGATTTGAAACTGTTAAAATAACAAAGCAAAAAAAGAAAAAAAAAGGAAAGGAATCCTACTGCTAAGATTATTGTTGATTTTTATAACAAAGGATTTTAATTCAATATCTTAGCAGGTAAAGATATATTGTGGGATTATCTTTTTATTATTATTATAAGTTAACAGAAAGAGATATAACTTTAAATGTCATCATAAATCATACAGAATTTTTAATGTAATCTCTGGTCAAAATTTCAAATGTAAAAAGGTTAAAGAAGGTTGGAATAAATAGAAAAAGACCTGAGCTTCAAGGTAAGTAATTCACTTGAACATATAGAAATTATTTATTCTTAAATATGTCACTAAGCAAAAGGAAAATCTAATTCCCTGGATTTGCAAGATCTATGAAATTTAAGCCATATTACTATATAAGAATGAAACTCTAGATTGTCCCGTATTCACAGTTGTGATACAGCTGTGTATGAGGGCTGTACCTATGTTCTTGCAACATGTTCCAGCTATTCAGAAGCCAACTAAATGATGCTATTTGTATGCTTCCATGCACTTTTGATGAGCATCTGAGTTGGAGAACCAGGACACCCCAGGAACCTTCTCATAGTTCAATCTTTTCCTTGTAGGAGATGCTTTGAACATGGTTCAATCTGCAACAAATGCTCAAAGAATCACAGAATAACTATGGTTGGAAGGGATCTCTAAGATCATCGAGTCCAACCTTAAAAAAAAACCAAAAAAACACCAATCCCTCCCCACCAGTAAAACAAATAACACAACACCCCACCACATCACACCCACCCACAAACCAATAATCTTGGGCACTAGAGCATGCCCTGAAGAGTCATGTCTACACATTTCTTAAATACCTCCAGGGATGGTGACTCCACCACCTCCCTGAGCAGGCTGTTCCAGGGCCTGACCACCCTCTCAGTAAAATAATTCTTCCTAATATCTAATCTAAACCTCCCCTGCCGCAACTTCAGACCATTTCCTTTGGTCCTGTCATTATTCCCTTGGGAGAAGAGGCCAACACCCACCTCTCTACAACCTCCTTTCAGGTACTTGTAGAGGGCAATGAGGTCTCCCCTCAGCCTCCTCTTCGCCAAACTAAACATGCACAGTTCCCTCAGCCTCTCCTCCTATGACTTGTTCTCCAGACCCCTCACCAGCTTGGTGGCTCTGCTCTGGACACACTCCAGCACTTCAATGTCCTTCCTGTAGTGAGGGGCCCAAAGCTGAACACAGGACTCAAGGTGAGGCCTCACCAGTGCTGAGTACAGAGGCACGATGACTTCCCTACTCCGGCTGGCCATGCTAGTCCCGATACAGGCCAGGATGCCTCTGTAGAGCCTTCTGACCCTCAAGCAGATCAACACTCCCACCTAGTTTGGTGTCATCTGCAAACTTACTGAGGGTGCACTCAATCCCCTTATCTACATCATCAATAAAGATATTAAACAAGACTCCCCAAAACTGAGCCCTGAGGGACACCACTGGTGACCGGCCAACTGGATTTCACCCCATTAATCACAACTCTCTGGGCACAACCATCCAGCCAGTTTTTTACCCAGTGAAGAGTGCACTTGTCTATGCCATCATTCGCCAACTTCTCCAGGAGAATGCTGAGAGGGATGGTGTCAAAGGCCTTATCAAAGTCCAGGTAGACAACGTCCACAACCTTCCCCTCATTGAGAAAGCAGGTCACATGGTCATAGAAAGAGATCAAGTTGGTTAAGCAGGACCTCCCTTTCCTAAACCCATCCTGGGTGGCCCTGATCCCATTCCTGCCCTGCACTTGCTGTGAGAGCTCTCCCAAGATGATCCTCTCCATGATCTTTCCTGGTACCAAGGTCCGGCTGACAGGCCTATAGTTTCCTGGATCCTTCTTCCAGCCCTTCTTGTAGATGGGCCACTCTCCAGTCATCTGGTACCTCTCCTGTTGACCAGGATTGTTGATTGATAATGTAGAGAGGCTTGGTGAGCTCTCCCGCCAGCTCCCTGAGTACTCTTGGGTGACTTCCATCCAGTCCCATAGACTTATGCGTGTCCAGGTGCATAAGTAAATAATTAACTACTTCCTCCTGGATTACAGGGGATTTGTTCTGCTCACCATCCTTTACTTCCAGCCCAGGAGGCTGAATACCCTAGGGGTAGCTGGTCTGACAATTAAAGACTGAGGCAAAGAAGGCATTAAGCATACACTAGAGTATGCTCAAGCATATGCTGGATGGAGGGCCAGCTCAGTTATAGGAAATCATTAGAACAGCAGTTCAGGAGGTCTCACCTGATCAGGTTAAAGATGTAATGTCAAGGACACTTGAAACGGGGAGCCCCATCATCATCCACATGGTGGCTGTTTATCTTGTTGGAGAAATCAGGTTTCTCACATAAGAATGCATGGTTTTTAACACACATTCAGCCTATTAATGTCTGTGTAACACAGATAAACTGTGAAACCTACCTTGAATCCTGTGATTTCTATGCAGTCATCATAGATTTTTGTTCGGAAACATTAAACAAAGTTTTATAATCATATAAAAATTTCATTAATCATAATATCTACCTTGTTTGTTTTTGTAATTTACATTCTTTTCACTACTCCAACAAGGCTTTCCCTGTATTTTCTTCCTTGCATTCCTGAAGACTACCAAGAACTTCTAACTTCAGAAACTACAAACTATCACAGTAATAATTAAAATTACAATAAAATGTTTGTGCTAGTTAGCAGGTTGTATTCATTTGATAATCTCCCTATTAAACATTAAAAAGTGTACAAAATTTTAATACTGAAAAATGAGATTTCAGAAAATGGATACCGTTTCCATGTTGGTTGCTGTAACAGTTGCTATGATCTTAGAACATATTATTTTTGTTTTATTCATAGAATAATATCTGCTCAATGCTTGAGCTTCAGGAAAGGTTAATTCAGACAAAAATCCTCTCTATATATACTACTATATACAAGTTTTGAATAGAGCAACTTGAAAGACAGTAAAAACAACTATCTAAGGGAATACGTACCTGATTATCGCAATATTTGCTCATAGGGCACAAGAAACTTTATAAAGCAGAGTGTTGAAAGTAAGAGAAGAATAATACTCAAGATATTGGTCGCTACAAATTGGAAGTCTCTTTTTCTCTAATTCAGATCCCACTACAATCCTTAATTTATTGGATGATATTTAGCATAAATTTACTCATTAATACACTAGAGTATGCTCAAGCATATGCTGGATGGAGGGCCAGCTCAGTTATAGGAAATCATTAGAACAGCAGTTCAGGAGGTCTCACCTGATCAGGTTAAAGATGTAATGTCAAGGACACTTGAAACGGGGAGCCCCATCATCATCCACATGGTGGCTGTTTATCTTGTTGGAGAAATCAGGTTTCTCACATAAGAATGCATGGTTTTTAACACACATTCAGCCTATTAATGTCTGTGTAACACAGATAAACTGTGAAACCTACCTTGAATCCTGTGATTTCTATGCAGTCATCATAGATTTTTGTTCGGAAACATTAAACAAAGTTTTATAATCATATAAAAATTTCATTAATCATAATATCTACCTTGTTTGTTTTTGTAATTTACATTCTTTTCACTACTCCAACAAGGCTTTCCCTGTATTTTCTTCCTTGCATTCCTGAAGACTACCAAGAACTTCTAACTTCAGAAACTACAAACTATCACAGTAATAATTAAAATTACAATAAAATGTTTGTGCTAGTTAGCAGGTTGTATTCATTTGATAATCTCCCTATTAAACATTAAAAAGTGTACAAAATTTTAATACTGAAAAATGAGATTTCAGAAAATGGATACCGTTTCCATGTTGGTTGCTGTAACAGTTGCTATGATCTTAGAACATATTATTTTTGTTTTATTCATAGAATAATATCTGCTCAATGCTTGAGCTTCAGGAAAGGTTAATTCAGACAAAAATCCTCTCTATATATACTACTATATACAAGTTTTGAATAGAGCAACTTGAAAGACAGTAAAAACAACTATCTAAGGGAATACGTACCTGATTATCGCAATATTTGCTCATAGGGCACAAGAAACTTTATAAAGCAGAGTGTTGAAAGTAAGAGAAGAATAATACTCAAGATATTGGTCGCTACAAATTGGAAGTCTCTTTTTCTCTAATTCAGATCCCACTACAATCCTTAATTTATTGGATGATATTTAGCATAAATTTACTCATTAAATTATTCTTCATATACAATAAATTGTTAATCTAAGCCTGAAACAACAGCTCATTTAACATTTGATATGATTTATACAGGAATAAATCTCAGTTGTGGAAAGTATGACTGGGAAATAATGTAGACCATGTAATGCTTAGCCTATGTACTTACGTATAAATCTGAGCATTCCAAACCAGGAAGTTTTATGCACCATCACAAATCATCCTTGCAGAAAACAAAATCTCTAACCTTGCAAAAACAGTCAGTTTAACAATTTGATCAATGTACCAATACTAAAATAAACGCACAAAATGCCCTGCCAAAGCCTAATCAGAAACTGTTGTTACGTGCAGAGGAACCCAGAAGAGTGACCGCAATGAGCAGTCCTGTCGTTAACAACGTTACAAGATAGGAGTGATACTGTAGGTCTTGCTCCAGCCTATTATCTAGTAATTTTCTTGAGTGTTTTCTGTGACTTTCCTTTACTTGCATTTACACAACTCCTAGCTACACAACTCTGCCAGAAAATAGAAAGTGTTCAGACCAAATAGCTCAGTTTCTGCCTGACCACCTAGATAACCTACACATCTGGTGATAACTTTTGTTGTTTCAGCTAGATTGTACAGAAATAAATGTACATAATTCTAGTACTTATTCAGAATGAACAGAAAACCTCTATCAGCTCAAAATGGATCAGAGTGCTCAATGTTCATGAAGACAGCATATGTGACTGACACTTAAGATGTAGAGCTACTATGAAAAGATAAAGTGAGAGATTTCGGAAGGTATTTATTCCACTGTTTAGTAAGAATACTCTACCAGTAATCTCAGTACAGCAAAGGAACACTATTGTATCAAGCTGATCCAACCATAAATAAGAGAAACAGAAAGTTAATGTAATACTTTTTTTTTTCCCTTCTCTTTTCTTGATCTTTGACCACTGACCGACGGACATATATTGCTATTGTCAAAGCAATAGATAAGTACAGGAAGCATCTGTAAATTAGAATGTTTGAGATACACCAGCTCTGCTGCTTCAGGAGGCAATTTGTTAATATAACTGTCAATTTGTTAATTTAACACATCAGCTCATCACAGAGCTGGCATTGCAATGTAGCCAAAAAATTGATAGCTTTATAGAATTTCATCTTGGGAAGAGCTTTTAAAAAATGTGAAAATGTAAGCTGTATGATTTTAATTAGTCACAAGTTTGATCCCTTTATTTAGCACGATAATCATATTAACAGAATTTATACCTTATTCAATTGGTTTTCAGGAAACACTCTATATCCAAAATATTGTCTCTGAAAAATTAATCAGAAAGTACAGCAAAAAATGCTTGAAAAATTATATCACAGGCTAGAGCTAGCCTTACAAGGGCAAGTGTAGTGTCCTGTGCACCAGTACAGGTGAGGGAAAGCAGCTCTGCAGAGAAAGACCTGGTGGACAAAAAGTTAACCATGAGCCAGCAATGTGCCCTTGTGGCCAGGAAGGCCAACGGTATCCTGGGGTGCATTAAAAACAGCATGACTAGCAGGTCGAGGGAGGTCTTCCCCCGCCTCTACTCCGCCCTGGCGAGGTAAAATCTGGAGGACCGTGTCCAGTTCTGGGCTCCCCAGTTCAAGAAGGACAAGAAACTATTGGAGACAGTCCAGTGGAGGGCTACAAAAATGATCAACAGACTGGAGCATCTCTCTTATGAGGAAAGGCTGAGACAACTAGTTCTGTTTAGCCTGGAGATGAGAAGACTGAGAGGGGACCTCATCAATGCTTATAAATATGTCAAGAGGATGGGGCCAGACTCTTTTCAGTGATGCCCAGCTACAGGACAAGAGCAATGGGCACAAACTGGAACATAGGAAATTCCATCTCAACATGAGGAAAAGCTTCTTTACTTTGAGGGTGACAGAGCACTGGAACAGGCTGCCCAGAGAGGTGGTGGAGTCTCCTTCTCTGGTGATATTCAAAACCCACCTGGATGTGTTCCTGTCCACCTGCTCTAGATGAAACTGTTTTGGCAGGGGGGGTTGGAGTAGATGGTCTCTGAAGGTACCTCCCAACCCTCAGTTTTGTGATTCTGTGATATGGGTTAAATACCGCTCAAATTTCATGTTAATTACAGTCACATTCATTTTGAATTTGTGATCAAAGTAGACATGCATCTTTCATATGTATGATTCTAGATGACCTTAACGGTTAGGGTTAATTAAATCTATAAGCTCTTTGATGCTGGAATCCACATGAAGAAGGCAATGTTACATACCAAATCTTGTTATGGGTGAACCACATATACAGTGTTTAGAATTTATTACTAGTCCAATTATTGTCTTAATGATTTATAAGTTTAAATTATCTAATTAATATGGAGAAGTCTAATAATTAACATAGCTAAATTACTATACAAAAAACTGAGTGCCTCCCTCTTTTCTCTGGCATTTTTCCCATATTTCCATTGTCCTACATCCCCAGTGCAAGGCTGATGGTTTCAGTCTTCCTCAGAAAAAAAAAGAGGGAAGGATTAAAACAAGTGGCTTTGTTGGAGGACCATGATGTTCATGTTAGTACCAGCCTCTTTTTCAGCACTGTGTGAATCTGTGTGGGTCTGCTTGGGATTCTTTTAATATTTCTTCTTAGCCAGTCTGCTTCCTTCTCACTGGTTTCCAGATAGTTCTTTATACTGACACAGCTCCCCCAGTTCTAAATCTCCTAAAGGGTATTTTTGTCATACACTAACTATCTAGGTCTGCCAGACCATTACCACTAAAGGTATTTAGATAGGTTAAGCTAAAACAGGTGAGACAATAATCACTTGATGACTAGACAATTATCAAAACAAGTGAGAATCAGCTCAAGGAAAGCAAGTTCAGAAAATCCTTGAGACCTTTCAATGTGAGGTTAATAACCTGTAGCCTTCTACTAGTAAGGGCAAAATCATATTTACTTGCCTAGAGCAGCATACTCCCCTGATGATGGCATAAACTTAAGAGAGTTATATTAAATTAATAATGACACCAGATGCTACCAATTTCTGTGTGCCTCAGTGTCCTGTCTTCTAAATGGGGATGTTGGTACTGCCTTACCTCAAAAAGGTATTAAAGATTAAAATAACATAATCTATGATAAGAACCCTATGAATATATATCATAAATATCCGACTTAGGAAAGCCAATTAAATAAAAGCAATGCATGCAAATAGAGTTATAGTCCTTTCAAGAGCAGATCTCAGGAAGGATGACGACTTCTTGCAGGGTGACCTCATCCTGCAGTGAATTCAGGGGAGGCACAGGGCAACTAGAGCAACCATAATGATAGACCAGCTATCCTATGAAGGGAAGATGACAAAGTCAGGACTCTGCAGTAAGAAGAGAACAGGACAGAGGGAGCAGGATTTACTGAGATTTCTAAAATTAAGGATACAGTAAATAAACTGAGAGCAAGACTGTTGCTCTCCAAATCCCAGAATACAATATCTAAGAGGCACATTATAAGACTAGCTGGAGATTATTTTAAAATTAATAGAAAAAAGTCCTTCTTTAGGGAGTAGTTAGTGAATTTCTGAAGCTTGATGCCTGTGATGAACGGGAAAAAGGACTTCACTGAGACGTTCAAATTCACAATTTATTTGGACTTCACTCATGGGTCCAATACATCACTATTGCAGGTTCTATGAGTACAATGGTGATTACACTATTGCAATTTAAAAGCATTACGTGGAATACTCTGTTGCAACCTACAAGTGATCCTGACAAGTAACACCACAAACCACTAGTGTGCTAGATATTAATACCTTAAAAGAGTACACCAATCACGATCTTAATAGCATGCCATATACCATACGTATGTTTCTTAATCACTTACCCTCTCTCTCGGATAAAGTCTCTCAATCCCTGGGAAGTTGCCCTGTACAGCGTCCTGGACAAGGTGGGAACGAATCTCCTACAGGCCAGCTGTATCGTTGGAAGATTCCCTCTTTTTTCTCCCCAAACCTTGCGGTTTATATTTCCTGAATCAGGGGGTGTGCAGGATTACGCCTGAGTGGATTACACTGTCTGGGATATTTACCTCTGGTGGTGTGATGGCTAAGTCTCTGTTGCCAATTTCATGATGTCTAGCACTCAAAGTCACGGGAATAGCGGTGGGATGGGACTCAGGGCATTTTGTTTGTTAAGGCTCCATTCAGTTTCGGTTCTTACTGTTATGCAATCTTGAGACAATCCCGGGCTGAGCCGTTTTGCATCTCTCCCCAAGCTAAGATGAAGCTGAATCGGATGATAACTTCCTGCATCCCACCTATTTTGCTCTGAAACCGGTTTGGCTGGGTGCTCCCATACATTGTCACAGGAGGCTGCAGAGGCACACAATATCTTCAAATTCAAAAAAAGACTAGAGAAATCTGTGGAGAAGTCACAAAACAAATCCAGAAATTACTAAAAAGAGATATACCCTCTAAAATCCTTAAGACAGCACTTCTGGGTGCTAAGGGACAAAAAATGACCAGGCTTGAGTTGCTCTCCCTAAATAGCATTTTCTAATGCAAGTGTCCAAGGCAGCATTCAGGCTAGGCAGGACAGTGGTTATGCCTTATATTCTTAGGTACTGTACTGGTAGGCAGGGCTGTGCCTTTATAATCTTTATTGCTCTCAGGTATCACATCAAACTCCCTTCTGAAATCCAGCTGTCTTCTTCACTCTATGCTCTTACTATGAAAGCTATGACTCAGACACCTGCAGGCAAGTTCTTGAGCTCCTCCGGAGCCCCACTAAACCAGTCTTTCCTGTATATACCTCCTCATGAACATTTACATTGAAGCTTGAGTTCTGCATGAACATTATTTAGATGCAAACGACTCTAGTGAAGCAAGCACTCAAAGTTTCATCGTACATTCTTATGCAGAAAGTTAAAAGACAACATGAAAACAACCACTATGGGTTCCCTTGTGGCAATAAGCTCATCTTTTGCATTTTCCCCAGAACATTCTATGCTTTTCAAAGAAGAGGTCTGAAATTTTAAAGCAACTGCAGCTGCATGTTTCAATGAGAAATATTTAAATGCTTTTTTTATGACAGTTTAATGTCAGAGAAGTTACTGCAAATTGTCAGGGAAAAGAATTCATATAAAGCAGAAGCTTTAAATCAAACTATCCAGACAGTTAATCCTACTAAAACTGTATCTTTAAACTCCATGTATACATGTCCTCTTAAAAGGCACCACTTAAGATGATTTTCAGCCAACCTTAGCTGCTGAAGGCACATGAGCCCTGGAGGATTACATGACTATTTGAAATTTAATTTTCCTGATGCTTTTTGTCCTACTGGTTTGTCATAACACCACCACCTTGCCAAGATAAGAAAAACACTCAAATGCACAACAAACCAACTTAGTTCAACTAATGATCATAATCTACCTCTAACCTTATCTGTGGAAAATCTTTCTCTTCACAAATCACAGTTACAACACCACTTCAGGCAAACAGTAGATCAAGCTGAGATGATATTTAGTCAGGCTTGTGTTCCACAAAACCTCTTCACAAAGGTCTTTCTATTGGATTAATCAATTTGCTTGTAAAATCCTTCCATTATGGGCTAATATAAAAGAAAATGGGCCTAAATGCAAATGCAAAATCCATAATTTTTCAGGAAAATAGATATCAACATTGTATATACTACAGAGAGGAACTACTTACTTGACAAACTGCATTTAATGTACATGCTAATCAGATTTAAACTATGCAATTAAGGGTTAATTCTCTGTTGGGTTTAGGTGGTTTGTTGTATTTTTTTGGTGTTTGTTAGTTCCTGGGTGTTTTAAATTTATTAGGCACCTTCTGTGTGGAAAGAACTCAAATCTGGCCCATATCTGTTGTATAACATGATGTAGCTTTTTATGATTTTTCACAACATCACACATACATTTTTTCCTGCATAGATAAGGTCATAGCAAAGCATCTCATTCTATACTTTGAGAGTATCTCAAAACTAACTGTATCGGCAGAGAGGCTGTCTCTTATTGCTGCCTTGCATACTATTTTGTATTTTGCCCTAGGGGAGGAAGTACTGTGTCTTACTTCTGCTTTCTATAGATGATGAGAATATTTTCTTCAAATTCTCAAGGTCTTTTAGTGAAAAGCAGCATCATCTGACCATCCACCTGCATTTCTTTGCATTTGAAAATCATGCACATATGACTATGGTCCTGTTTATGCAACCATTTTGCAGCCAAATTTTAAGACGCTTGTAAAGAAGCAGCAGAGTTTGTTCTCAAAAATTGTTTCCTGTTTTATGCCCTAAATAACCTCCCCCGTCTGTTTCATGATGAAAGAATTGCCACTTTAAAAATGTCTGGTACTTGCCTTCTATGAAGCCCTTTCTGTTACTGAGAACTCTTGTGAGCTAGGAAAAATTAGTTATTTGATTCCTTTTCTTCACAACTACTTATACATATAAGAGACTGGAACATTTTAGAAGACAGTAAATTATAATTTACCTTGTCTGACGTCCCAGCTCCTCAATGCATTTCATTTTCATGAGAAACAAGCTGGCCTCCTGGCCAGCAAGAATCCCAAGCCAATTCTTCTGGTGATGAAAATCAAACTAATTTTATCTATATTGGTTTATTCTACCTTGGAATATAGCTCATAAATTTTGTGTTGTATTATAGATTAAAGCTATAACAGAAGTGTTCATTATTACTTACATGTTCACATACTGCTTTTCATTTACATAACAGAGAAGTTCATGTATTTCATCACGTTTAGTAGAGTAAAAAATGTAAGGGTGATCAAATATTTGCTGATTAGAAAATATGCTGTAAAGAGAGTAGGTTACTGTATGTTTCTCCTACATATATTATACTAGTAACAGACCCCAGCAACTTGGAGTTACGCAGCTTTTAAATTATTACCTTGTAACATATGTGAAGGGTCTGTTTTTAAGATTTCTGATCATCCTCTCTGCAAATGTGATAGTATAATATCAAGGGAGATTGTTCCTTCATTTCTAAGACTTTTTTCTCCTTTCAGCCTACAGTTTTAAATATCTGTATGCTTCCTGGATTGCTTATTCAAACCTCTTGTTCTGCAGTAGCTATAAGGTATAACTGTAGGCTTGTTAGAAATAACAAATTTCCATCCTTTTCAAGGTTAAAAAGATTATTTCTTTCTTTTTTTTTTTTTTTTTCTAATGGCCCAATGAGGCTACTCACATATATATCAGAAAATGACAAATCCCTGTTCCCCAAATACTTACACACACCAATACTTTCAGTGGACTATTTATCTCAACCCTGAGGTGGATTTTTATCATTATTTGATATACCCAGCGGTAGCTGAGAAAATATGAGAGTAGTCTCTGTGACCAGGAGAAGGTATTTAGCTGATATACATTCCCAGCCATTTTCTTATATTCATAAATTTACCGTTCACAGAGAGATGTATTCAGTGAAGCACGTTCAATTCCTTCAGCCTGAATAGTGACTAGAAAACACAACAATGGTCTTAAATCTGAAAATAGAATTTCACTGAATTTTGTACTGTACTGAATGTTCAGTATAGTGCAGATATCAGAGTGATTTAAACTTCAATTTTCTCTCCACCCTGCAAGTCAGAATACTCTTCTCCCTGACCCCCCCTCACCACCCCAATTTTCTTCCAAGACAATATAAGTGGTACAATACTTTTGTGGAAATGAGAGGCTAGTTGCTGACACTTTGAATATAGAAATTAATTAGCATTTCCATAGCAGTGTAAATAGCAGTCCCTGGAGGCATGCAGTAGAGATAATGAACATCAAGATTAACAATACACACTACAGACACCAGACTATCATTACACCTTAATGGCATGCAAACGAACAGTCTTCAAGTAGTCAAAAGATGCTGTGTAATAACAGACTTCTCCGGGCTATAAACCGAATTAGGAAAATACAGTGCTTGTTCACACAGACACACAGCACAGTTTTACCTAGCAGGCTATCTTGCAGGTAGAATTTTCAAAGGTCATGACTGGAAAGATGCGATCCATAGCCATAAAAATTTCTGTCATGTTCAGACTTTCACCAGTCATTCCTTTTTGGTGACCATGTGACACATTAATTGAAAACAATAGCAGTCTGCCGTAATACGCAAAGTGATATTGTGGGATAGCCAAATTAATACCACAAATTCCAGATAATATATCCATCTTTCCTCATTTCTATAATCTCACTGGATGACGGCTATGTTTCAGAGCCAGTCAAAACATTTGCTCCAAATAGGATTTTTAAAATTAACCTACTTTAGTTTATTCACAGCCTGATTAAACAGATAATTAAAAGTTACAGATGCATAGCAGTACTAAATTACTGTAGCTTAAATGCATTTGTGAGAAAGATTATCAGTCTTTCAGATGTTGACATGGACCTGAGTGGCTATGATGATGAAGATCCACCAATGTTCAATGTTTTGCTGCCTTCAACGCATTTTTTTCTGAATTTCTTTTCCTTTTAATTAATTTAAGCAACAGTAGGAAACCCAGAGTACTTGTCAAGCCAGTATGAGGTTAGTAGGCTTTGAGTTTGAGTCATTCCTCACCAACCTTCACCAAGGAAAAAATATGTGTATCTATATTCACAGTACAGCCTCTGCAGCTGAATAATTCTGTTTAACTCTGCAGGAAGCTGACTTGTCTTCAAAAATTTCTTACACTCTGCAGACACTTGTTAAGAAATAATGACAGAAAATGGCCTTTATTACTGTAGTTCAAAGGCAAGATTCAAAGCAGAGATAAAGTAGGTGACTCCCAATTTTCAGTTTCTGTGATGTTAGCCTACCAAGAAAGCCTGTAATTGGGATCCGCAGGATTCTGCTTTCTGCAAAACAGCAGCAGTGAACCTTTGGCACAGGTACAGACTTGAACTAACACAAAAAGCAATGTGCTTACATTGCTTTTTAAAATTCATTTGGTACCAGTTGCAAAGTGAAGATTTCTCCCTGTCTACTGTTTTTGAAACTACTGACTAACTCAGGTATTTATTCTTTTGATTTCTGAAATCCTCAAAACAAGCATTTGATTGCCGTATTTAGCTGAGAAGCTGATTCCTTTTCTATCTGTTATTTGAAAACTTATCAAGAAGAGGAAATACAGAAATATAAAGCTCGAAATGATTGAATGAACCATCCAAACATTTGAAATATGGGTTTAGACAACAATTAAGTGGTAGACAAAGAAACTCACTAAAAGTTATTTCCTTATTACTTGGCCTCTTTTACATGGCTGTGAACTACATTACAATTTTGGGTTTAAAAATGCATAAAATAAATAATGAAACAGCTAATTAAAAGAACACATCTGTGAAAATATCTATTTGCTTTGCAATTTAAAAAATATGATTCAGAAAACAAGAAATCTTTTACAGAATTTCATGGTGTGGAAAGTTTCGTAGTTCACATGCAACTTTAGTTCTAGAGAAGGACACAACAAAGTCTTGACAAAATCTGATCTGTAGTAGACAGACAAAGGCTTTATGTGGCCCAGTAGATAGGATACCAAGTAGATACCAAAGGCCACAGGCTCGGTATTGATTTGTCAGTGCTGAGTCTCTGGGCTTCATCGGCCTTGCCTGAGACTGATCTAGTTTCATCTGGTTTTGAAAGTGCTGACAACTGTGTAAGGAGCAGTGCCTGTGGTCTCTCCTCTATTAGTTTAAGCCACATGATATCCAACACAACATGGGCCAGACTGGGCGAGGGAGTCAGAGGCTGACAAATGGCAGTTCTTGACAGGACCTGTGGCTGGGGCAGGCAACTCTGTCACTCTCTGGCTATAACTGAAAGTCCCTGAGGGGGCAGCTGGGGTTGTGAGAAAAAGAATTCAAAAAACAAACCCAAAAAATCTAAAAATCTCCCATACTTATAAAAATAACCTAAAGTATACTCAGGACAGGGAGGAAGAAAACCCCATAATGAACATCGCACACTTCTCAGAGGGAGATATGGAGGATGCTGATAACTTGACACAATACTGCCTCTCATTCAGGGTGTGGAAGGGTGAGCATCCCCCGCCAGACAAAAGGGGAAGATAAGAAGTTTTTTGTAACCATTTTAACTGTGTTAATACTGAGGCTTTCCTGTGGTCATTAGACAATTTGGACTACTGGTGAATTGTTGGTTCCACTGATATATGGTATGCCCACAGCAAAATTTTGAGTAACAGTGACAGTGAGATATGATTGGAGGTAAAAAAAGCATAGTAAATTAAATTTATTCTTTAAATAAATTAAAGAGCAAATACACTTTTCTGTTGTCAAAATGGCACATTATCCAAAGATACAGATTCTCTATCATAGATGTAGACGTCAAAAATATTTTAAAGCTACTCATAATTTATATAAAGATATATATATAAAAATATTATTTCATTTCTTTGACTGTGGTCAGTCATAAGAATAATTAATTTTAAAAAAAAGGAAACTATAAACACAAATCTATTTTCAAAAGGCTGAACTGTAAGACAACAAAAATGCCATGAGAATTCCTTACTTTTCTTGTTTGTCCTCTCTCTCTCTCACACATCTACCACTTGTTTGTAATATACCCTGGTTATACCAGGTTTCAAATACAGCCATCATCATGTGAGGGAACCTGCTTAACACCTAAGCAATCTAACTATTTGATAAGAAATTGTTAAAAGCCAAGGTGTCATCAATTATTTTTTGTGAAGCCCAGAAGAGTACTGGCTTTTATTAACATTGCACTTTTAACTGTTCTTTCCTGCTTTACGAAAGAATTTTGAAACTCCACAAAATATTGTTCCTTAACACAGAATGAAGTGGTCAGCTTAACTTCACCAGCTGAACCTCAAAGAGAACTATGCAGTGTGCCCGTGGCATTTTCATTCACTCACATGAAGAATGCTACCTTACAAATAGTGTACTTTAAATTACATTTAACCTGCTGTGAAGACCTGTGTACTTGTGCAGTGAAATATGTTTTCATTTGGAAGCTGTCAGTTCCTCAAAGGTGAAATTACTAGGCATTGTTCCAAAAGAAATCAATACATAATGCTTTGTTAGAAGGCGTTAGGATTGGCAGGCAGGATTGGCAAGCATGTCTTTATAAAGGTGTCAAAGATAGGTAATTCCAGGTTGTTTAATTTATGCTATTTTTTATTACCATGCCTAATGTAAAAAAAAATCAACATACTTCTATAAAAGCAGAATATTTATCTATGCTGATGTCCTAATACTTCAAAGGTAATGCATAAAATAAATGAATTCTTAATTTCCTGTTTAAAATTAAGCAGCATATATTTTGGAAAGCTGAAGTGTGAATGTTATTAATTTCAAGTCTTTTCATGATAGATTTCACTGTATTTCTGCAGGTGCTGATTTCTCCAGAAAAACTACATTAAGGATCGTTCTAGATCAAATGTTAATAATCTTAAGCTTAATGCTGTCATTTCAGTCAAATTACTAGAGCAGTAATTTCTTTTTTTTTGAGTCATGTTGATGTATTGATTCACAAAACATGGTCACAAAGTCTCGAAGTTCCCAGGAAGTCTCAAAGCTCCCAAGGAAGTGGTTGAGGCACCATCACTGGAGGTGTTCAAAAGATGGGTTGACATGGTCCTCAGGAATATGGTTTAGTGATTTTTTATTGCTTATTTCTTATTTACTCTTTTGTCAGAGTTAGGTTGATGGTTGGACTAGATGATCTTTAAGGTCCCTTCCAACCTAGATGATTCTATGAAAGAGTGTCAGAAAGGCAGCACCTTAATTGTGACAAATACATTTATTTCAACATCTTTCTTATTCCCCTCTATAACCAGAATATTAGGTATAAAAGTTATCACAGATACACACACACACAAAAAAAAAAAGGAAAAGGATGCAAAAAAAATATGTGATACATATTACAATAAATCTAGACCAGGCATGGTTTGAGTAAGATCCTGTCTCAAGGCGATTAGCAAGTTATTTGTGCTTAGCACTTGTGGTTCATCCCACCATCTGCTATTCAAGTCTTTCTTATTAACTATGACCACCAGTGGTTTAAACTTGAGCATCTTTTAAATGTTTCAGTGACCTGAAAAAAAAAAAAAAAGCCACACAACTGGCATTAAAGTATAACACTGATTTCCAGTCTTGTATTTTGCATTTAATAGATCTATCATCAATTAAATAAGGGGATATGTTAGATAAGTTCTATGACCAAATACATTTCTCTGATCTGAATCCATCCATCTACATTGTTAAAAGGCCATGAAATAGTTTCTTTGATATTTTACTATCACTGAGTTGTAAAATTTAACAGCAGAGCCAACAGTAGCTGAAATCTCTCTCTTCAGGGAAAAGGACAATATGCAAGATTTAAAGCCCAAGTGACAAGATATTCAAAAGCAGAAAATGGATGCTCAGAAAGAAACTTTGTCAGTAAAAACCATTAGTGAAACATGCCAAAATCAAAAGGCTTCCCTTTCAACAAAATACTCTTTTGACAGTTTTCAAATTCCAAGTGCTCATTTCTTCCTCTGAAAGAGACTATGCTTAATGCAAATGTGTTTTGTGCTCTCTACTTTAACTGAGCAAAACAGTCAAGAAGAGCATTGCATTTCAGATTCACTCACCGCATCACCCATCACTTGCACAGAGTAAGTGCTGAGGATGTCAGGATTGTCACAAACAAATCTTGTTGTTGTTCATGGAAAATGAGTATTTAGAAAAGCAATAAAACTAACTTCAAGAAGCAGGATATAATAAATGCGCAATAACTTGTGATACTTGACTGGGTTGTTTTGATGCTTGCAGGCAAGAAGGTGCAGAGAAGAGACACAGGGACCTACCAAGGCACATTCATTTGAATGTGGACTTACCAATAACTTTTATGTGCAAGGTGCTGTTCTTCACTGCTGAAAAGTCCCACCATCTCTCCACCCCCGACACCAACACTAGCTCTTGTGTGGATCACAGTGCTGACCTTGCTAAAACACAGAACAATATCAGAAGTCTTCAAAACCAGATCATGTCAGGGTGAGTAACGTTTAAAATGTGAGCTAAAGAAATTATTTGCTTTTTTTTGTAAGCTGTTTAAAAAAAAACTCCATTGGTGGGAATGTGTCTTTTGTGTCCAGCCTATCAACATTCACTGATATAAGAGTACATTTGAACTTTGGTAAGGCCTTTGACACCGTCCCTCACAGTGTTTTCCTGGAGAAGTTGGCGAATGATGGCATAGACAAGTGCACTCTTCACTGGGTAAAAAACTGGCTGGATGGTTGTGCCCAGAGAGTTGTGATTAATGGGGTGAAATCCAGTTGGTGGCCGGTCACCAGTGGTATTTCTCAGGGCTCAGTTTTGGGGAGTCTTGTTTAATATCTTTATTGATGATGTAGATAAGGGGATTGAGTGCACCCTCAGTAAGTTTGCAGATGACACCAAACTAGGTGGGAGTGTTGATCTGCTTGAGGGTCAGAAGGCACTACAGAGGCACCTGGACAGGCTGGATCAATGGGCCAAGGCCAGTGGGATGAGGTTTAATAAGGCCAAGTGTCGGGTCCTGCATTTCGGTCACAACAACCCCAGGCAATGCTACAGGCTTGGGGAAGAGTGGCTGGAAAGCTGTCCAGCAGAAAAGGACCTGGGGGTGTTGGTCAACAGCCAGCTTAACTTGAGCCAGCAGCTTGCCCAGGTGGCCAAGAAGGTCAACAGCACCCTGGTTTGTACCAGGAATAACATGGCCAGCAGGAGTAGGGAAGTGATCGTGCCTCTGTTCTTGGCACTGGTGAGGCCTCACCTTGAGTCCTGTGGAGTCCAGAAGAGAGCCACCAAGCTGGTGAGGGGTCTGGAGAACAAGTCATAGGAGGAGAGGCTGAGGGAACTGGGCATGTTTAGTTTGGAGGAGGCTGAGGGGAGACCTCATTGCCCTCTACAAGTACCTGAAAGGAGGTTGTAGAGAGGTGGGTGCTGGCCTCTTCTCCCAAAGGAATAATGACAGGACCAGAGGAAATGGTCTGAAGTTGTGGCAGGGGAGGTTTAGATTAGATATTAGGAAGAATTATTTTACTGAGAGGGTGGTCAGGCCCTGGAACAGCCTGCTCAGGGAGGTGGTGGAGTCACCATCCCTGGAGGTATTTAAGAAATGTGTAGACATGACTCTTCAGGGCATGCTCTAGTCCCCAAGATTATTGGTTTGTGTCTGTCTGTGGGTGGGTGTGGTGTGTGGTGTGGGTTTTTTTGCTTTTTGTTTTTTGGGGGTTTTTTTTGTGTTTGGACTTGATGATCTCAGAGGTCACTGCCAACCATGAATATTCTGTGATTCTGTGATTTGGAAAATGCCTGTTTTATTTGCCCCACAGGAAATGTTTTTTCTGATTCCAAAGTGGTATATTACCGTCTTAAAAAAAGAATTAAATATCACTTACTAATTGTTAAATGATAACATCCTCAGTATTACCCTTGACACTTTATTTCCCAAATCAAAAGCCCTCACAACTTTTACAGTGCTTATTTTAGTTAGTGGGGTGCCATATAGTTGTAAAGCCAGTACTGGTTTGTATCTTTTTTTTCAGAAGGCTATAAAAGTGCATCCAAATTATCTTTCTTCACATCATTGTTGTTATTATGTCAAATGTGTGATTTCTTTCACATAAAGATTTACTCAGGTGACTGATTTGCAGATGTTCACTGAGGCTTCTCCTAATTGCAATGTATTTACCATAACTTTTGGTCAATACAGAACACCAGACAGCATAAAGATATGTTGTAGACCTACAGCAGGTCTGATCACTTTCTAACAGACAACTGACTTGAGAGTCCCTGGATGGTCGGGGGGGCAGCAGACCACAGCAATTTCATATAAATTACTGAGAATCTTTTGATAAGACTTAATCTTGCCCCACCTCTTGATTTTTAGTAGCTTATCAATCTTCTTGAAAGGCCATGAAATATATTTATTTTTCTTTATAATGACAATTAAGTAAAAAATTACATGCACATAGTCCTTTAATTCCAGTCTAATTATGGGTAAACAGAGAAATAAAAATTCATATAGTTGTAATATTTTAAAAAAAATAAATAATCAGGCTCACAAATAATGTAACATGAACAAATGTACACGAGAAAGAAAGAGAAGAAACCAAGCATGCAACCAAGCAAGCACATAAGTATTTTCTTGTTGCTTGACATGCATACTTTTCATGCAAATCAGATTAACATTCTTGTATTAATTAAACCTTTAAGCCATGTAAACAAAAGTAAAGATATTAGTTAAAATGTTTACAGAAATACGGCATAAAAATATAAAAAATATTTCTGACATATCTAAATTACATTCTCTGTAAGAAGATGCCCATAGCCCAGTTTGGTAAAACAATAAACGATGTGCTTAATCCTATTGAAAGAAACTCACATGTATAAAATTAATAATTCACATACTCTGCACAAAAGACGTCTTTTTTTCCTCCAGCTTAGCTAAAGAAAAGTGGTGCTATTACAGGAAAGTAACTTGTACTACTTCCTAATACCAGGTTTCAAAATATATTTATTTTTTAAGGTAAGATTGGCTATAAACCAAATCCTAAAAAGACTAAATTCTGCCATTTGGGAGTGATTGAGTATTATTTACATTATTTTGAGTTACAAATCCTCTTTTTTACTCTCTAAAATAATTTAACCAATCAATTGTGGATAACAAAGCTTATTTCCCTCTTATGACCTCTTACAATTATCAGATCTTTTCTGACTGCACAAGCTAAAATTAGTTTGGATCTGATCTGTACTTCCGTTAAATGAAACTCTTTAGGAAAACATCAGGCACTGCTGGTGGCTGTGATTCTAGAGGTGACACTTTTCTTTTGTCATTACTCGTGAAATTCCAGATCACAACGTTAATAGGAAATGTGCTGTTGAATGGACTTTATTCTTTCTTCACAAGATAAGTATAGTTGAGGTCTTGACCACTCACAGTCTTTAAAGAGTCCATAGCTGTGCTTTAGGAAAGCTGATGTTCTGGTCATATTTCAGTTTCTCTGCTTACTTTCTGGATTTCATCTGGAAACAACAGCTTTTCATTTCCTAGTCTGCCAGCAAGGTTTCTGTGTGCTGTTGGAAGAGCTGGCGTGCTCCGTTGCAGTGTGTGTTCAACACATTTAACAACAAACGTTTCTTTCCAAGTGGTTTCATATAGATGATGTTACTACTTTGCAATCGGAGAGAAACTTTTCCTCTCAGTTAAAGAATAATATCTCTTTCTTGACTATTTTCACAAATTACTACCTGCAGTACAGATTTTACTTTTGTAATATTGATTTGTTTTAAAAAATATTTGTTAATCATTTCTGAAAAAAATCGGCAGGATGTGGGGTTTTTTATATAACACAGATGAGTTGATTTAGCTGAACTATGGTTTCTAAACATATTGTTCCATTCAATTTGTACCATTGTCTCATTTGTCAGTGTTCCTAAAACTTTGCAAGTTCTAAAATTTTGCATTAAATTGGAAAAAAACCCTAAAGCCCAAACAACAAAAAGCCCCAAAACAAAGTCTGAGCGGCAGTTCTTATTCTGTTACTTCATAAGGATGTAGTGATGCAGACAAGAAAGGTGTAAGACTTTGTAGAACCTCAATAAATATAATTCCTTTCACCCATCAATAAGTCAAACATATTACTGCAGGAAATAAAGTGGGGATTTTCAGGCATTAAAATACTTCTCAGTTCCGAGTTTACCAGGGAGAGTTGATATTATGCAGACTTCAGATTTTTGTTTTCTCACTCATGGAACATCAGGCCATGTACTTTAATTTCAATGGACATTTGAGTTGTCTCAGGAGGTGTTTCTTTTTATTTATTGTATTTTTAATAAAGTAAGTCTCTGGATGTTTCATTCTTTGAAGTTAAGAAATAGGCTTGCTAGCTATTGAAAAGGTACGCAAGTCACTGCAAATTTAACTTTGTTCTAAAAATGATATATTCTATCTGTCAAACACAATAAAAACATCTCAATAACTTTATAAAGTAAAGAAGACCAACAATGCAATATGTGTCTGTCTTAGGAATGCAGATAATGCAGATGTCAGATGTCAAAAGTACCATCACACATCTGAACCCTTACACATGCCAAAGAAACTCCCTGTCTACTCCAATTCACAAATGTTCATCTATTCCTCTGAGTTATCTTTCTTACTGAAATATCTATTGCAACAGTCATGCTAACTTTATTTTGGATGAAACCAAGGTTTCACATGATTTTGCAGACTTTACACAGAGAATCTTTACACAAAATTGTGTTTCTGTTTTGCAGAAAGTTTTGTTATGTGATTATCCTATTTTGACTCAAATTGTCATTTGGCTCAAATTCTTATCATTACAAAGACTTTTAAGGTTGTGTTTGAAGCATTGACTAAACCTCAAGCTGATATAAGATAGAGCACCTTTCATATTAGCTGGATCGTTATCTGGTTTAAAATGCCCTTTCTTCTTCTTGGGAATGTTAGAGGTTTTTAATTTACAGTTCATTTATGAGCTGATGTTCCTGGTATGATGTTCACAGAAATTTATATCCCTGTGTTATGTAAATTGTTTAAAATTATTATTTTTTAAATTTGTAAAATATCATTTTGAGTGATTTTCTCAATATTTATAACAATACTATAGGATCGGATCCTTGAACAAAAGTCTGCTACAAAAAGCAGCAAATAAACACTGTAGAGTTGTGCTGGTAAATAACTGAAGGCTACAGTCATCTACTAGGCATTGCTGATAATTGTTTTCTGAAGAATATGTAAATAAACCTGTCCATATGGAATTCTTATCCATAGCTCTTTCCATTTTACTGTCTGTCAGGGTACAGTAGAAATAGTTCCATCAGTCTTTAGGGTATATCTGGTTTTATTTCTTCTGCTTCGAATTATTCTTTTGGTTTCACCTCAGTCTCACTTCCATAAAGCTCTTTTACAATAATTTCCCAACTATATCTTGTAGTTCTACAGAACCACCCACACCCTGAGCAAAGTTTCACTACACCATACCTTCTGTGCTTTTCTCACTATGTTATTTTTGACTACATATTTTAGCGTTTCACAGAGATATAAAGCTCCAAACACGTCGTGCAATCATCACCCTGGCAAACTTTCTAATTTATAGTTTGTACTAGACTCAAAGTGAATGAAAACTCAGTCCAAAAGAACACTAGATGTACCTCTGTTTCCTCAAAAGAGTCCTAAAGTTTTCCTTAAGTATTTCACCTGCTTTCAGATTAAATTAAGTATACTTCAGCATATTGTGCCTACAGTATGAAATAACACCCAGGTATAAATTGCCTCAGATACATAGAAAGAAAGCTAAGATGCAAGGTACATTACTTAATTAGCTGAAGTTTTATCCAATTCATGTGGGCACTATGCCGTAGTAAATTCCACAGTACTGGTCCCCTTGGTGAGAGACCTTAATAAAACCCTTTTGAAAAAACAGCTAGAGTTCTTTGTTGTCATCCACATAAGTTTACTGAGAGCTTGCTGAGAGCTCTCTCTTGTTTTCCAGTTTTTCCAGAGAGAATTTTCACTTATTCAGATATCAAAGTTCACCTCTCGTTACAAAGCAGGAGTAGCGAGCAATTTTGAATATCTGAGGTAATCACTTTCAGCAGATAATTACAAACTTGTCTGTTTTCTGTGACTCACATGTCTTCTGGCTCTGTCTCCACGCAGGGCTCCATTCCAAGATGCTAGAGGGATGTGACTGCAGTGCACAAAGGCACACTTCATAGCCTCTTCACCATGTTTCACTTTAATTTCTCAAACACCATCCATGTCATATTGACAGTGACTGGAAAGATAATGTGCTTTGTTGATTTTTTTTTCCTTACTTTTTCTCTTATTTTAAGAGACTCCAGATTTTATTCCTAAAAAATCATTGCAACTAGAAATTAAACTCAATTCCTTGTTTCTTTACAGATTAATATGTAAAACATATTTTATGCAACAATTATGCAAATAGGCCTTTGATAAAGCTTTTATTAGGACAGAAATCTTTCTCATTATTCCATATCACTTTTGCATGTGAATTCAGATTGCATTCATTTTGCAATAAAAGTGGGATTAAATGGAATCTGAAAATAGAAAAATATTTTTCCCAAAACTGCCCATATTCCAATGCAGGCATATAGCATTCTCGGTGCAATTTTGTATTTCATGAATTAATTTCTCCCTTACAGGAAGATCAAATGTAAAATAAAATTGTCTTGGTTTTTGATTTTTGAATCCTAAACAGTCAGGAAAGAGATCTCCCCCCCC